>NW_028229668.1:0-171330 GCF_053477565.2 Lygodium microphyllum
GCCACATTAGCATTTTTTTCACATTTCTTGTGTGCTGGTGATTGCATTAAATGCTGTCAGCCATGCTAGTAATGCTAGCATGTAGTGTCATCTCCTGCATGTGAGTCTCAGTTTGAGTTAGATGGGGACATTAGGAGCTCTAACATGTTTGTCATGTGCTTTGATAGAGGAGCCAGCTCATTCTAGAGCATGCAGTTCTTCTTCTAGTCGAGTTTTGTGTGCATTTTGTGCATTTCTAGCCCGTCCTAGTGCCTGCTTGCCTTTGGACAGTCTGCCCAAGGTGCCACGTCATTATTTGTCGGATTTTTTTTGTGCAGTCAAATGGGATTTATTGCAACCCTCGCATATTTTACAGCAAGTCGGCCAGATTTGGAGGCATTCAACTATTTATAGCTGATCTCTCCTCACTTTGGCACTTACCTTCTGCAGGTTGTTCCTCCAACCTCGGCATTCTTCTCCGTCTCCAGCGTGACAACAGGCTGGATATTCTGTCTCGCTGTCGGTGTTGGTGTCATCATTTCAGCCTATTTGGTGCCCTCACTAATGCCTCGAGTTGCATCAAGGGACTGATCAGTCCACTCCTTTGTATTCAACATACTTTTTAGTCAGTGCTAGTTTCTTTTCTTCATGTGTTGCGCTCTCTCTCTCTCTCTCTCCCTTCCCCCTCCCCCACCTTGGAAGAGAGTTTGGATTAGTGACAAACAAGATTGGACACCTTGGAAGAGTAGGTAGCAGGCTGAAAACAGTCAAGATGATTTAGGCGACAAGGAGTTTTGATGATGTGACTGGCTGTACAACAGTGCTGATTAGTAAATGCAGAAGTAAAGATGACATCAGTAATTAGGCGACAATATTTGAAGTGTAAATGCAGGTTGGAATAGTAACACAGACTGGGAAGGATGGCAGCAGGCTGGAAATCAGTTGCCGGCAGCAGGAGAGAGGTTGGATGCAGGAGTCAATGGATGGCAGTCTCGAACTGAGATATCTGGCAGAAGGGGGTGGGCAGCAAAGAACAAGTGGCAACAATTGCAAAACAGGATTAAGTTGAGTAGTGGGCAGCCTATCTATTTATAGATGAGTAGATCCTTCCAAATTAGGGTTTGGCTTATCGGACACATACATTCTCTAGGAAATGTTGGTAAAAAAGAATTCTTTGAGGCTGTAATAAATAGCTAATTAATAAGTAATGCATTTTTTAGCTCAACGCTATTTTGTTAGATAGAGAGCATGCTTTGATCCTAGTTTGAGCTCACATGAGGGGACACTTTGGCCAAAGTGTTGGGAATCCACGGTCATGCTATGCTTTCCATGGAGCTAGTTTGTGACAAGCATTGAGAGGAGTTGTTGATACTTTCGGTTTTCAAGGACTGGATGATCGACATTGACATCGGTGTCCTTTTGAGGCACCTTGATGGTGGCTCGATCACCCATTGCTTGGGTATGCATGGTGCTATTTGAGTGTCATTGTTGTATGTACTATGACGAGTCATTATAATTGCATCATTTATCGTACCAATCATCCATGAAACAAGAGAGGGTGTTAAGAGTAGATTGATCATTGTACGTCTCATGGGTGACTCTAGGTAGTTTAGTGGGCATTTCTCTTATTTATGCCAAAGAGGGCTGTGGCTGGCTGTCATGATTTGGGACCAGTCCACATTTGGCCAGCTGGTATTTGGGCACCCCATTCCATTTAATATGCATATTGTTCTTGAGTTCTTTTGTTCTTTGCAGTGTTTCTCTTTGTGTTTAGTGTTTGTGCAGTTTATCACAGCAGTTTCTCACACTTCCATCTCTACCCCCACTTCTGGTATATGTGTCTATTCTATAATACAGGCAGTTACAACTTTTTAGTATGTTTCTGTCTTATCACACTATTTGACTTGACAGCATAGAACCTGTTTTATGTGGACCTCGGTATATATGAAGCAATTCTAAACAGAAATTTATCAAAGGAAATGGTAGTTTTATTATTTAGAGTCCAAACACCGAAAACTTAGTTTTGATTCTGAAGAATGACATCTTTGTTGGCTGGGTTTATTTTCTACTATAAAACAAGATTTCCTACCAAGATTAGGGCTGAATGAGCTTGATATTCATGTGAATTCGCAAACTTGGTATTGTAGAATCCCTCTGATTTGGAATGGCTTATGTTACCTGATGCTGAGTAGAGCTTATTGGCGCCCTATTTTGAATTTTCTGCATCTTGAGATAGGTTAAATGATGAATATGTATGGTGTCTTAATTGTTGCATTTGCTTCTGCTACATTGGATCAAATCTAAGGAAATTGCAAAAGATGAAAAATGGTTTTTCAAGGAAAGTAGAATTTGTTTTCTACACTTTTTTGAATTTTCTTTAACTCCTTACTTACCTCTAGACTGACCTTTATAAAATATCACTGATGATTGGTTGGTCTGTCCAGTATGAAGTTGGAGGTAAAGTTGAAATTGAAGAGCATTCTTTTGAAGAAGAGCAGGCAGACCTGTGGCTGAAAATTCAGCAGTGCCAAATCCAGGTTTGTTTTGTTGCCCATACAGACGTCTATCTGCACCATTTGTTGTCGCCAAATTAAACTGTTTGGGGCTGTGGCTGTTAGGGGAGTGAGCTTATCAAGAAAATATTTCATCTCTTGGTTCATTTAATTTTTATACGCAAATTTAAGCTTCACTATCCTATGGAAACTTTGCATGAACAGGAATTTTTGTATTCTATCATTGTAGACTCAAACAGGATTTCCCTCTTATTATGATACTTGAGCAGTGAATTGCCATCAAGGTTGGGAGACTCCTCATATGGTAGTGCTGAAGCAGTTGTTTTCTGGTTTTTAGCATCTGAATGGAAGTGTCCAAATCTCAATGTCTTACCAAGGATGGGTTTTGCACAAGCATTATTGACTTGACAGGCCGATCATATACTCATACATTGTTCATTCAGGTGAAAGATCTGGAATTGAAAATAGACAGTCTGAAAGACAGTAGGTATGCACTCACAGAGACTGAGGTGGAATTAGAAAGCCATCTTTCAAAGATGACAGATCAGCTTATTCAAAAACAGGCACAGGTAATGTCCTACTCTCTTACCTCAATAATATGAGATTATCAGTTGACTCGTCTTCTGAATAATGCAAAATGTTACTATTTGTACTTGTCATCTGTTGTCAAACCTGTTGTGGTGCTGTATGTTAGATGAACTGAACAGGATATATGGACCATGTTCATCTTGCTATGATGTGAAGACAACTTGTCTTTATGACATAATCAAAAGTCTAGGTGCAGTGAAAGTTATAAAGATGGTCTTCTTCCTGTCTTGTTTGTATGAACACTTCTAGTTTTTGGGTTTGTGTTGTAAAGACAATTATAAAACCTAGGTGATTAATACATGTTGGAACAGCTCACAGTTCATGATTTCTAGAGTTCTGTGAAACCTCATTGGGATGCATGATTTTGTGGTTTCTTGCAGGTGGAGTCTCTCTCCACTGAGAAAGCGACTCTTCTCATTCGTCTAGAGGTGAGTTGAGTTGGGAATCTCACCTTGTAAGTTTGTGGTAATTTGTCTTATTTTAAGGTCATATTATTGTACTGATTTTAGGCACTCTCGAATGCGATCCAAGAAGAAAGAGCATTGGCTTCGTCTCGTGCATCAAGGAACAAGACTGGGTATGGAAAGAGCATTGAGTGGGATTTTTATGAGGATGAGCTCGAACGCCAATACCACTCTAAAAGCGGCACCTTTCCTTATGATGTTGAATTAGCAACGAGTATAAGCAGCACAACAAGCCCCTTTTCTCCTGTAATTCGTCAACTCAATGCTGTCTTTTCTGCCGGAATGGTTTTCTTGAGGCAGCATCGCTGGGCGCAGGGCCTTGCCCTTGTATATATCATTTTATTACATTTATGGGTTTTGTTTATCCTCTTTTGCCACTCCAAATCTCCTCAAATTTCAGGGTCGCAAGAATGGCCCTTACCAAAAAATATGAGTGATTTACCAGGGGAGTCCAATGCCACAAAATTTTTTTAGTTCCCAGTTCCAAAAAAGAATGGTTCTGTAAAATTGCTTGACAACAGGCTTACCTCAAGAAAGGTTATGTATCAGTGCTTGATGTATAGTGGATGACAAAGCACGTTTCGTGTTATCTAAACAGCAGTATAAAAATATCGAGGATGTTTAAAGTCTCAGCTTTGGAAGTGATACTCCACATCTTTCTGTGATACTTCCATCTCATTCGAACAAGTTCCTTTGACCATTGACACATTTCTAAAGACCACCTGGCAGTACATGTAAAAGTACAGTGGAGAGCCTCCTTGTCAGTGTGTGTCCAATCCACATTTTTAAGGTTTCAAATGCAGTAAGTCTGGATAGACTGCATGATCTTGTTGTTCAGAGGATCCAGAAACTGTGGATCAACCTTTGATTCTGTATTCGTCCTCATTGTTGACTGCTTCACTTACTATGGGACTGTTTTGGGTTTAAGTGAACCTGTAACTTGCTATTCTTGTGTCTGATTGATGCCCATCAACAATATCAAGGAATGGTACTGTTTTCATTAAGTTGTCTTTAAGGTTGCTAAACTTCAGCCAGCTTGTAATTTACTTTCATAGATAGAGAAGCAATAGCTTAAGAGAGCACAACTGAGTTTATTGAGAAGTAACAATAGAGAAGATTTACAAGATTAGGTAAACCCTAAAAGTGAAATAGACATATATACAAGTTGGAACAAAAAAACCTCTTAAAGAGGGGAAAAAGTGTTGAACATCACCTTTCACAAAGACAACATCACGGTTGATCAAGATATGCTTATTTCTTAGATGATATCACTTATAGTCTTTGCTTTTATTATTGCACCCAATAAAGATGTATTTGATAGCCATGTCATCCAACTTCTTGCATTATTTCACTGGTATCAAGGCACATTTAATTGCACATAATAAAAATGTATTTGATTGCATTGTACATTTGTATTTTATCTTGCATTTAATTAGATATGTATAAAATATCGTAGATATATGCTCCCCTAGCAATCAAAATGGTGTTGTGGTATTTTTGATGTACAATGTGAGCAAAATATGCTTTGTCTTGTGGAAGAGTTTATGCTTTGCCAATAGAATGTAAGCAACATGCTTTTTAGTCAGTGGACATCCCTAACTTAGTCATTGTCTTGATAATAGGAGTTAGTTAAGTGGAGTCTTGGGAGTTATTGACCATGTGGGTTTGAGTAGTGATTAGTAGTCACTTAATTGGCTTGTTTTATGGGCTATTTGGTAAAGAATGAAGTGTGGGATTAAAAAAACCATTCAGTACAAGTGCAGTTGATGTCCAACATGGCCACAAAGGTGAAGGTGATGGCATGCTAACTAGGAGAGGACATAAGGGAGAGGTGGAGGGAAGAGCCAAAGAAAGTAAGTTGGCTAGAGGCTCATACATTAGAGAGAAGAGAAGTGTGTTGGGACTATTTGGAACAAGGGAGAAATAGGGGAGGAGAGAGCAGCAAGCTATCTTGGCATATCTTCATCTTTTATAGTCTTTGAGGCCATCTCTCATTTGATTCTTGGTCCTGAACATTAGAAGAATCTTTTTTGATCATTAAAGAGAAGTTTTGATGGGTTTATGCTCTTTATGTGGACTATTTTGGATTGTGAATAATAGTCAAGAAAAAATAAGACAACAAGCTAGAAATGGAGATTTGATGCTCAAACGAGGCTTCTCTTCAGACCTTCCCTTATTCTAGTCATTGAAAAAATAAAGAATAAAGTAACAACGATAGGCATTCACTACATATAGTGTACAAGTGTGTGGCCATGGTGTAAAGTAAATATAAGGTGGAGTAGACACAAGCACCTTTTTACTTAACAACCTCTCACTTAAAGGTGAATGTGCCTTTAGTGAGGAGAGAACAAGAAAAAGTGACAAGGTACAAATGTACATGAAGTACAACAGGATGAGAAATAGACGTCATCTCATCTTATACTCATCATCTTTCTAAGGAAGGCAAAACATTCTGTTGAGAAACCTTTAGTGAGTAGATTTGTAGAACTCATCAATCATGAGGTCTTAACAAGCTCAACAAACTAGTCTTCTGTCACCTCCCTGATGAAGTGATAGTGTACCTCAATGTGCTTTATCTTCACATGGAAGACTAGATTCTTGGCCAGTTGAATAACAGTCATAGAATCCAAATGCAATGTAAAAGTAACAATAATACCAATGTTAGCGTAACCATAGGGTCTCCTTGCAAGTCTTAGTGGTGGTTGCAACATACTCTACCTTAGTAGTAGACAAAGTAATGCATTTCTGTACCATGGACATCCAAGAAACAACACCTCTACCAAAAGTAAAAACATACCCAGAGGTGGACTTCCTACTATCTCCATGTTCGACATAGAGTCAATGTAATCCACGACTATAGTATCATGGTCATTATATAGCAAATACTTGTCACGGGCAAGGTGTAGCCATATAGCATGTTACAACTCCCATTGCAAATGCTATATCAAGGCGAGTAGCAATTGTGGAAGATATCAAACTATCCATTGTGGATACATAAGGGATCTTGGCCATCTCGATCTTTTACTCATCTGATTAGAGACAATTTACACGACTAACTTTCACATGGGAAAAAAAGGACAAGCAATAGGCTTAACATACTGCATATTGAAGCACTCAAGGATCTTTTGTATGCACTTCTATGATAAGTGAAGGAACCCCTTAGAGCGATCATGCATAATATGCAACCCAAAAATATGTGAGGCTTACCCCATGTCCCTCATCTCAAAGCTCTTCTTAAGCTAAGTTTCCAAAAGCATCTAGCTCATCATGAGCTCTCCCAACAATCAACATATCATCCACATAAAGTACCAAGACAATAAGGTTGCCATCATGAGCTTTCTTCGTGTAGAGACATGAATCCATATCACTACAGAAGTAAGACTATGATCGCATAAATGCATCACACATACGATACCATTCCTTAGATGCATACTTAAGACCATAAAGACTCTTTCTCAACTTGCACAGTAGCTGTACCTGCCCTTTTTTTGGAAGCCCTTAGACTGCTGCATATAAATCTCGTCATGTAAGTCCCCATGTAAGAGAATCGTCTTAATATCTATCTAATAGAGATCTAGATCTAATTGAGTAACCAAGGCAACACCAAGCAGAAGGTAGTCATCTTGAGTACAAGAGAAAATACCTCATCAAAGTTAACATCATGCTCTTACTTAAAAATCCTTAGCGACCAAATTGGCCTCTTCATAAGTAAAAGGCGCACTAGCATCTGTCACCATAATATAATCCATGGAGGGTGCAAACCGATCAGGCTAACATCTATCTCTAGTAAACCGCCTCAAAATATGTGTAGGTGCCATACATCCTATCCAACATCATGATCATGGGCTACAAGATGTCTAGCTGGTTGTATAGTAATAGGAGGCTCCTTTTGAAATATCACCTTGTGTACCTTAACTACCTGCTCAAGTTGCTTATGCATCTCCTAAATGGAAAACATCATGGCTATGGACAACCTTCCAAGTCTACAGATCCCATAGATAGTAGCCCATCTTATATGCATCCCCATAACCAGGAAAGATGTATTTTACTGACTCAGGGTCTAGCTTATTGCATTTTTCCTTAGATACATGGCAGAAAGCCTCATATCCAAAGATACGCAAATGAAATATGAGAGAGGCCTTCCAAATCATACCTCCTTTATAACCTCACAACCAATAGTAATTCATGGGGATTTGTTTATCAAGTGCACGTTAGTAGTAACTATCCTAGCCCAAATATGTTGTAGTGAGCCTACATGGCTAGCATACTATGGACTCTTGCTTGAATCGTCTTATTCATGCGCTCTATAACACCATTCTAGGGTAGAGTGTAAGAGACAGCCAATTGAAACTTGATACCCCACTCATCACAAAATTTCTCAAATGCTTTAGAGACATATTCACCCCTATTATCTAACATGAGGCATTTCAACGATAGGCACAAGTGCCTTCACTTCCAACAATAGAAACTTGATATATTGGCATTATCAAAGGTTAAGCTGGAGGTGCATAAGTTTTAGATGAAGGGGTATATAGTCTTTAGAGACTACTAAAGGAAAAAGGGAAGCCATAATACTATAAAGGAAAGTATAAGCCCAATGGTACATTGGTGCATGGGAGATGGGAGTACTGTAACAATCACAATAGAAAATGTTGTCCAAAAGGTAATGGTAGCCTTGATATATGATCCAAACTCCTTAGTAGATTGAATTACCTCATGGAAAGACCTTAGTGAGCAATTAACATATACTAACACAATACTCATACATGATTGGAATATGACTCTGAATGAAGGGGATTGCTCTCACAAGGAGGGGGGCTATATGATCACCTAGGAGAGACTATGTTGGCATGAGCTAGGAGTATTACATGAGATGATAGATATTGCAATTCCCTTTAATGGAAGTGAGAAACTTTCATACACTTGGCATAACAAGCATATTAGTAGTATATGGAGGGTTCTAGACTTGATAGAGTCTATCTAAGTAATGGAGCTTGGTTGGTTCAACCAAATGTGAGGTGGAGACTATTGATAAAGGTGATGACATCTAATCATATCTTGATTCTATGTACTCTTAGATCTACAGGGGATCAAATTAATGATAGAGAACCACCTCTATTTAGATTCAACACATCTTACTTAGAGGAGGCATATCATTAGATGCTAAGTGATAGTTATTAAAGTGCAAGTAGAGATAGCGAAAATCCAATCACCAATTAGATGAATTGTATCAATACAGTCATAAATATAGCTAAGAGCCATGGTAAGGAGTAGGCCAGAAATAAAAGAGATATATTAGCCAATGGGTAGTGGTTTAGGGAGTGTATTATGCTCGCGCTTGCTATTCATCTTGCTGACGGTTGTTTGCATCCACTACTTAGAGGAGTGGAGCATTTCCTTAATGATCTTCAAAAGCATAAAGCTAAAGCTACGAAGGTACAGCCAAAAGGCTATTGGTATTTAGTTGGTGATGTCCCAAACTCATATTTTATTAAGTCTTTGTAGGGAAATAAGGTGTGGTATACCATCACCATGATTGGAGATGGTTGAGGGAGAGTACAATGATGATGCTATTGCTTAATCTTTCACAATGTACTTATCCTTTATAGTTGGAATTGTGGTCCCCATTCTTGCTAATTATTGGGTAGAAGTTGCAAGCTTTCCTAATGATTGAACATATATTTGTCAAATCTAAAGGGACATTACTATTGGAACATCCATTCTCAAAGAAAGAACTTATGTGTGTAGTTGTGAAGATGAAGATGGGAAATCTCTAGGAATAGATGGTATTCTTGTGGAAGTCTTTCAATCACTATGGCACATGTGTGTTGTGGATCTATATAGGCTTCTCAATCATATTAGACTAGAAGGGGAGTTTCCAAGGGAGCTCATATATAGGTTTGATCAAACTTATCCCTAAAATCTTAGATAGGGCTAAACTTATTGCATGTAGGTGCTTAATAGTGTTAAATGTGCCCTATAAAATAACAGCCAAGGCATTGGCTAATGGAATTAAATATGTATTAGGCAGATTTATCCATCCGCAACAACATGTTTTTATTGATGATAGTAGACTATGCTATACTTAACCTAGTTTTCTCAATTGATCACGCCTTGTCTCTATAAACATATATTGAGTTCATTAACATATACTTTGAGAAAGCTTATGATCACATAAGGTGGGATTTCATTGTGGAGGTCATGGGAGCAATGGGCTTCTAGCAAGGCTTTCTTGGAATGATTCAATCCTTTTTCTCCAATGCATCTATATTAGTGCATGCTACTGATATTTTCTCAACCCCATTTGAAGTTACAAGTTGATGTATCAAGGGTGCCCACTTGCACCTCCATTGTTTGTAATAATTACCAATCCTCTACTTCAAAACTTAGATTTGAACACACAACAAGGAGCCATCAGGTTTTGTAGGGAATAAACAATTTATCACACTTCTTTGCATATGATAACTCAAATATAGTCGAAGTAGATTAATAGTCGGTCTGATCCCTTCTAGACATCTGTGATTTGAGTGAAAATAGAGAAAAGTACAATGTGTGCATAGAGTACAACTAGATGAGGAAAGTCATCATCTCATCCTATGCCCATTATCTTCTTAAGGAAGACATAACGTTCCACTAGGAGACTTTTAATGAGCATATATGTAGGATTCATATTTGTAGAGATCTTGACAAGCTTAATAGCCTTGTCCTCTACCACCTCTCTAATGAAATGATAGCACACCTCAATCCACTGTGGAAGACCTGGTTATGGGCCAATTGAATGACACTCATCAAATCTGAATGCAGTGTAGGAGTCATAATCATACTAGGATCTATAACAAGATGGCCTAACCATAGGACCTCCTTGCAAGCCTTAGTGGTTGCAATGTACTCAACCTTGGTAGTAGACAAGATCGTGCATTTTTGTAGCCTAGACACCCAAGAGGTAGCACCTCTAGCAAAGGTAAATACATACCAAGAGGTGGAGTTCCTACAGTTTGCATGTCTTGCATAATGTGAGTCATGGGTTATTGCAGTGCCTTTAAGGTATCTCATGATCTAATGCCGCTTGCCAAGTATAGCCATATAATGTGCCACAATTTCTACTGCAAATGCTATGACAACTCGAGTGGCTATCATGGAATATATCAAATTGCCCATTGCGGATGCATACAAAACCTTGGCTATCTTGGCCCTCTCATCATCTAACTGAAGATAATTGGCCTAACTAACCTTCACATGAGAAGGTAAAGGGAAACCAATAGGCTTACCATCTTGTATATGGAATTTCTCAAGTACATTGTGAATATACTCCTTTTGGGATAAGTAGAGAAGTCCTTTAGAGTGGTTGTGCATAATACATATACCAAGTATGTGCAAGGCCTACCATATATCCTTTATCTCAAAGCTCTCCTTGAGCCGAGTCTTTGAAGCATCCAACTCAGCATGAGCACTTCAAGCAATAAGCATATCATCAATATAAAGCACCAAGATAATAAGGCTACCATCATGGGTCTTCTTTGTGTATAGATACAAATCCATATCACAACGGGAATATCTATGTCAATGCATGAAAGTATCAAACTTATGGTACCATTTTCTAGGTGCTTGCTTAAGCCCATAAAGACTCTTCTTCAATTTATACACTAAATGTTCCATACCTTTTTCCACAAAGCCCTTAGGTTGCTACATATAAATATTTGAATACAAATTTCCATATAAAAAAGCCATTTTCGGAGGGTTCTTAGTTGAAAGGTCATATCCATCGAGGATTAGAGAGAGAAGGAAGTAGAGAATATGAGATAGAAGAGAAGAAAAAGAATAGACAAGAGGTACACAAGATAAATACAATACTCAATGGATCAAAACACCGTGTATTGGCAGAACTTGAGAAGATAAACATAATCCTTGTTTGGGACTACTTGAAAGCAATCTCCAAATATTACATCTCCTGGAGTTCCGTGGTAAACTAAAAATGCGCACCAAATACTAGCTTCTTCTCTGCTACTTAGATGGCAAATTTGATGGTTCTATTGGCTCCGATAGGGGGGTAAAACCCCATGACACCTCATCAAAATTATCTTGGATTGCTCTTTCTTCTTCTTCCAGTTCAAAGTGTTGTTTGCTGCCTGTAAATTGCGATCGTGTGCCGCGCGAATTTGCAAGACCTTCTTTTTGTACGAGATCTCCAAAATGAGCTGAAAAAGCAATTTGCCTTTTGCATATCACCCTATTCTAGGAATTTTCTATAGCTTTTTGAAATATTTACAAGAAATAATATCCAAAATATCAAAAATCGGCTAAACTTATCCAAAAATATCGTATTTTTGAACTATGCATATTATGGACATTGACACTAATGACTAAGATGACATTGACTCTCTAGATTCATAAGAAAGCCAAATGATGATATACTCTAGGTTTTTTCACATTGTGTCTACATGTAGTGGTATGACATCCACCCCCTCTAAACTTGCACATCCTCTGGTATGTGCCATCGATGCACCATCTGGGTCAAACACCCATAGCATCAACTTGTTGCTCATCATGCACATAAGAAGGCATCCCCGTGGATCATAGATAAAAATAAGTAGCATTTGCACAACTCTAATACCATACCAAGCATCCACTTCAGGGTCATTAGGCCTTGGGTGTGCATCATATACTAGAGGCTATTGAGTCTCCATATACAAGCTATCAATGCACCTATTTATAAATACATAACAATATGCTTGCTCTTTTAGAGTCCAATGCCACATGGAAATATGCTTATACTAACAATTATGCACCATATCAAACACAAATTGAGCCTCACTTGCATCCAACACATGCTGACTATCACCAAAAATACTAAAACAAACCATATCTTGAAGTATCTTTGAATTGCCTATCAAGGCTTGTGACAAAGCATCTGAAACATTCTCGATTTGTGGAGCATCACATCTAACATCTTCTAAAGACATATCCTTGAGATCATGAATTGTCTAAGAAACGATAACTCTATCCTGCAAATCATGTGCATCCAACACTTCACCAATATTCCTTTGAGTCCCTGCATCAAGTAAAACATGAGCTTTGTAAACCTCTTCAGATGCATTAAGAAAATCAAAATATGCAATGGCTGAATCTTCCACTATAGGATCTTCCAAGGCATTTGTGGGGCTGTCTCAATATCAAGCTGTAGCTTATATCCCGGCCACTTAACCTTCTTTTTGTCCTCTTTTTTGCTATCTTGTTTTTGCTCTTGGCCCAACCTCTTCCATAACATGCTCGTGAGGTGACTGATTTGCAACTTTAGGAGGATCCACACTTCTTCTTGTCACTCTCTTAGATATCCATGCATTATCTTCATCTCTCTTATGTTTCTCTTCCACAAGTACATCCGTGTTTTGTTCTTTTGCTAAATATGCATCCATCGAATATACATCTACCGGTGATCCCCAGCCAGTTATATAATTACTATTTTGCTTGGCATGAGATATTTCAATATTAGTAACTTTCCTCTTTTCAACTGCATGCAAAGCATGTGTCCATATTGTAGCTTTCGGACTTGGCTATGCATTCTATCCAACTGCAGACCAAAAGTAGTAGCATGTACAATTGTATACGTATTTTGAACAACCAAGTCTTCCAACAACTTTTGCACACCTTCCTTTCCAAAATTCAAAGCAAGAGGCAATCCCATTTCTTTTGCATGGATCTTGCCATCTTTCCAAAAGATGAGCTGTCGTGCTAAGGCCTCTTGATAAGCACAATCCTTCCTTTCATGCTGCAAACTATCATACCACATACATCTTTTCCCTGGTTTAGGGGCTATTGCCCATCCCCTTTCCTCTTGTCCTTTCTCATCCAATTTTTTGACCTTCAATTGAAGATCCTGCATGCCTTTAACCAATTTATCTAATACATCTTCCCTAACAGTGGAAACAATAGGTGCAGTCACACAGGGTTAGCCACAGAAGTGGGTGGCTTACTGGATACATCAATTGTTTTGCCCGTAATAGTGGGCAAGCTAGATACATGCAATCTTTCTCTTCTTCTATGCTTTTTCACTAGTGTAGTAACAACTTCCTTAACATACCTTTTGTTTTAAGCCTTGTCTTTGTAGTCTGGTCCTCTAACATAACTTTATCTCACGCTCTATTGCTAGCAAAGCATTTATCACAATAGTTATTGTTTGAGTAGAAGGTTGCATCACCTATTCTTGTTGTATTTGCATAAGTATGTTCATATTCTGCACTAATTGCTACAAAACATCACTAGAAATTATGCTTGAAGATTCTCCCATCTTGTATTTCCTTTTGATGACCTTTCATGTCGAGTTTACTAATATCAAAGGGGTTCTAGTCAAAAGGTGCTATCCATCGGGGATCAGAGTGAGAAGGAAGTAAATAATAGGAGATAGAAGAGAAGAAAAAGAATAGATAAGAGGTATGCAAGATAAATACAAAGCTAAATGGATCAAAGCACCATGTATTGATAAAACCTGAGAAGATAAACAAAATCCTTGTTTGGGACTACTCGGAAGAAATCTCCAAGCGTTAGATCCCCTGAAGCTCTGTGGTAGACCAAAAACACACACTAAACACTAGCTTCTTCTTTGCTGCTCAAACGACAAATTTGATGGTTCCATTGGCTCCAAAAGGGGGGTAAAATTGCAAGACAAGGACACCTGATCAAAATTCTCCTGGATTGCTCTTTCTTCTTCTTTCAGTTGTTGTTTACTGCCTTTAAACTGCGATTGTGTGCCATACGAATTCGCAAGACCTTCTTTTTGCATGAGATATCCAAAACTAGTTGAAAAAGCAACTTGCTTTTTGCATATCACCCTAATTTAGAAATTTTCTACATCTTTTTAGGATATTTATAAGAAATAATATCTAAAATATCAAAAATATGCTAAACTTATAAAAAAATCTCGTATTTTTGAACCATGCATACTATGGATATTTACACTAATGACTAAGATGACATTGAATCTCTAGATTCATAAGAAAGCCGAATGATGATGCACTCCAAGTTTTTTCACATTGTGTCCGTATAGTGGCATGACACTGTCTTAACATCCATTTGATAAAGGTCCAAATCCAAGTGAGCAACTAAGGCCAACTCCCTTTTCCTACTTAAATCCCTTAGCAATAATCTAGCCTTATATATTGGATGTGACCAAGGGTATTGTTCAACTTGTACACCCACTTACATGGCAATGCATGATTTATATATTAGGCAAGGAAACTAAGTTCCATATATGGTTCTTCTACAAAAAATAAAACTTAGACTACATAGCCATCTCGTAAGAATGAGAATTATCTTTGTGCATAACCCTCTCATAGGGAAGTGGCCTAGCAGAGTTTATCACCATGATATAATCCATAGATGACTCATGGCGATTAAGAGATGTGAAGGTTTAGTGGAGTGTCTCAGGTCATGCATAACAAGCAGATCCTAGGCCACTACATCATCATCAACAACTGCAGTAGGCTATCTCATTGGGACTAATTGTATTGTAATAGGAGGCTCCTCCTGAGAGATCATCCTACATACCTCAATTACTTATTTGGGTCTCACATTCATCTTCTTCTCATTGAAAAAACATCATAGCTGCAGATAATCTTTTGAGCCTACGGATCCCAAATATGATAGTCCATCTCACTTGTATCCCAATATCCACGAAAGATACATTTAATAGAGTTTGGATCCAACTTACTACACTTGTCTTTGGGAATATGGTAGAAAGCCTCACATCTAAAGACTCGCAAGTGTGCATATGATGGAGGTTTACTAGATCATACCTCCTTTGTAACTCTACCAAGAAGAGTAGTGCATGGAGATCTAATAATGAGATACATGGTAGTAGTAACTACCTCATCCAAAAGTGTTGCGGTAAGCCTATTTGATTAAGCATACTATAGAGTTTTTTCTAAATAGTCTTGTTCATGCACTCTATAATACACTTTGTAATACCATTCTAGGGTGGGGTATATGGGGTGGTCAACTAATGCTTAATACTCCTCTCAGTACAAAGTTGCTCAAAAACCTTAGAGACATATTCACCCCCATTGTCCCATCATAGATAGGTATTTAGCCTATACCCAGACTGATTCTCAACCATGGCAAGAAAGCACTAAAACATAGGCAAAACATATGATTTCTCCCTAACAGAATAGGTTCAAACCTTATGCGAATAATCCTCTATGAATGTATAAAAATACTTTGTGCCATCTAAGGTCTAATAGGGCATGGGGCCACAAACATCTAAATACACAAGACCCAAAGGCTCATCCACATGTAGAACTAGACTTCTTATGCAAGTTACGAGTCTGCCTACCATATAAACAATGATCACATGAATCAAAACAAGAATAATCAAAGGGTGGGAGATATTACAAATGGGTCAATATTTTTGTTCCTTTCAAAGACATGTGTCCAAGGAAACAATGCCATAAAGATACATATAAAAGATTAGTCATAACCAAAACATGGTCAATAGATCTAGAAATAAGAAAAGAATAGAGGCTGTCAACCTTGGCACCTTTAGTAGAAACAAAATGACCATGGGTGATCTTTCATGAAGAATTGCCAAAAGATACATGGTACTTGTCATTATCCAGCTGTCCAGTTGAAATAAGGCTTTTTGTCAAAGTTGAGACATGGCACAAAAAAAGGAGCACCAATACCAAATTGCAGTCTAGCATTACCTATGCCAACAATATCCATTGTAATGTCATCTCCCAATCTAACAGAACCCCTAACAATATGGCAGCTACAAAACCAACAGTGATGTAGGGCAACATGAAGTGAAGCCCTCGAATAAACAAGCCAACATTGAGAGTAATAAGATGTGCGTTGGTCAATTGAGTAGCATCAAGAGATGAAGCAACAAGAATGTAATCATTGGAAGTATACTCTAAGGCATTTATCTCCTCTATCTTCACATTGGACTTAAACACAATCTCAGGGTACTTTGCATTTTCTTATACTTTCCCCTTTCCTTTCTCATTGGTGTATTTGATGGCATTGTAGCCTAATGTGACCTTGCTGCCCACAGTAACGACATGTTAAGGAGGACTTACTACAAGATTGCCCATGAGACTGATACTTGCCCTTGTTGGGGGCTGTGAGTATCTATTGGGGTTATTATTACCATTTCCACCATTTTTGCCTTTAAATGTAAGCGCATGAGAAGTGTAGGTTCCATCAATATTCTTCCTATTCACTTCTTTTGTAAGTAAAGCACTCTCTACATCACTACAGGTTAAAGCTATCTTCAGGAGGATTAGCACTCATAATAGTATGGAATATATCCCATGAATCTAGTAGTATGACAAGTAAGAACAAAGGCTTTATATTATTCTCAAACTAAATTCCATGTGATATAAGCTAGCTAAAAATAGAATGGATTTAATTCAAATGAGTAGACATAGGGGTTCCCTCATTCATGCAAAGGTCAACAAGCTTTTTTAACCGATACAACTAAGATGTAGGACTTTGCTTGTCATAAGGATCACATATCTTCTTCCATAAATCATAGGCACCATTATTAATCAAAATAACATTGAAATACACTTGCTTAGACAAAGAGAGTATGATAGTAGACTTACATAACTCATCTAGCTCATCCCAATAATCTCTATCCCAAATTTTTAGCTTTATGGCCCTAGCTTTCAATGGCATAATCTATTTCCCCTACAACAATGCCTACCATATTTGCATCTTCGGGTATTGAAAGTTATTACCATTTAGCTTTTTAATGTTAAAAGTAGTACTATCAGTTTGATGTATTGGAAGTGTTTGCCATTGTAACTACAAATGCAAAGTACAAGAGTATAGGCTACTATAACTATAGCAAAATATTCCCAAAATTGAGCTAAAAGGGTGAACAAGAGGTGGGAAAGGACACAATATATAGCTATCCACAAATAGTAGGCAATAGAATGCTCAAACAAGGCATTCGTCTCAAAGAAACAACTCATAAACAATATTCGACATTACTATTCATAAAAATACAATAAATGATGATAAATTAGTAGGCAAATGACCAATGGCATAAGCTTCCAACCACGCTATATAGAATGCAACTGACATTGTAGCAACCAAGTACCAAGAATTGTCAAAGCATGTAGAGTGTTAGATACATAGATGCATACAACCAATGCATGTCAAGCATCCACCACCACTAACAACCAACTGACAATGATAGATACATGGCATTCAAATGCTCAAGACCAAATCAGCCCACAAGAGTCAGTATCTACAAGAACAATGTATGCATATATAAATTGAGCATGTACATGTGCAAGAGACTCCCACTTTTTCTAAAGAATCAAGCTCTAGAAGAAAAAATAAATTGTCTCCCATTGACAGTGAGATATCAAAGAGCTAAGCAAATCTCAATACATAACGCTCATAACATCAATGTGTCTAATGACATGAATTAATACATTTAAGAGCATACATTCATAATAATCCTTTAAACATGTAAACGAGAAGCCATGAATGCAAGCAATCACTACAAGTATATATCCAATGGAGCTCAAAACCAAGGCTTAAAGCTCAAAATAAGCATATTTGAGAATGATAATCAATAGTAAGCATCAATACATCCATGTACCATCTCGAAAGTGCTTGTAGGCATGCAATACATAAGTTTTCAATCTATAAGCTTCTATGCACATGGTACAATAGCAAATAATTTTCTAAATATTGAGCTAAACAAGCTCGAATTGATCCAAAATCCTTTCCAAAGCATCAATACATCATTCAAACATAAGAATTTTTCCCCGTAAGCATCAATAGAGTACTAACATAGTCAAATACTTGCCCATATAGTATACTACAAGTCTGTCCTAAATGATAGTGAACAATAGTCTATATAGCATAGTGAATAAAATGTCTATCTTGCACATATCGAATACCAAATCTATCATGCACAAAGTGAACAACAAGTTTAAATAGCACGTCTGTCCTACATAGAGTGAATAGCATGTTTGAAGAATATATTTGTTTTGTACAGAGTGAACAATGAGAGTTGGAAAATGTGAAAAAATATCAAGAATAAGGGTAATAAAGTAAGTGCAAATAATTTTGATGACTTTTTGTTGGTTGTTTATTGCTACTATTGAGTTCAATGCTCACTTGGAAAAGCTCAAAAGTTCTGGAGAAAGGCCCTAATCAATGTTTGAAAGAGTGGAAGTGATTGGGAAAGCAACAAAAATGATACATACCTTAATGATTGAATACCATGAAAGTTGTGAATGAAGCTTTCTTCCTAGGGTGAAGTGAATGTAGGTGAAGCTCCTCGAATTCCTGCTCTAAAACTAGTTGAAAGGTGGAGCCATAAGTGAAAGCAAGAAGGGAGCAAGAGGTATGGAGGTTCAAGCAAAAAGAGAGAGGCTAGTATGCAAGAACTCCAATAGTCACAATGTGTGTGACTTGCCTTCCCTTATTCTATTACCACAAAGGAAAAAGAATAAAGTGGTTGTGATGGTTGTCCACCACTTGCAGTGTATAGGTGTGCATGTATTATATACAAATGTAGGCAGCTAGGTACAAGTGGCCTTTAACCTCGAATATTGTCCACGTAGTGTACATTGGAGATGCTAATAAAAGAGTAGTAGAGAGAGAAAGGAGCTGCGTGTTCCATTGGGAGCAAAGCATGGTGAGCCACCCAAAAAAATGTATATATTCTTCTTCCCAAGAGGATCATGAATGCTTATGCCAAAAGTGGAGAAATGCACCTTCAGAGATTGTTGTAGACAGCTACAAAAAAGAGATAAGAAAGTTTTGGAATGTTGGTCATATCAACATTGGAAACTTGGCTTTTTGCATGGTTCATCTCGCAAGATGACTCTACTATTTTTGTTTCAACTACCAATCTCTCAGAGGCAAAAAATGCAAGCATGAGAGTAGGTGTCGGTTATAAAAAACAAATCACTTTGTTTGAGGCAACCAGTATAGATATGTCAACGGTAGTTCTTCAGAGTGTGAAAAAAATGCATATTTGAAAGGTACAAAGATTAGAGTTGGCCCTAGATTGCAAGACATAACCAAAATATTTTAAAACCAAGGTGTGGAATTCTCTTTTGCAAAGACATTGGCTGACTTGACACAATATTCTATGTAGGAAACTTGACACAATCTTCTATTCAAGAAATGGCTGTGTAAATCTGACACATATGAATAACAACAATGAATCTAGAAGAATGTTTGGAAGCGCTTATACTTGGTTAGCTAGGTGTGACCTTGGAAGAGAATATCCATAGGCTATAGTACATACATTCAATACTAAGTAGGATACAACTAATGTACAAAAAATGGAGATGTCAAAAGAATCTAGGGTGGCAAAGATGGGCAATTCAAAGGACTGACCTAGGAAGCAAAGTTACATGTTTTGAGTAGTGGATGTGCATACAGAAAGATATGGAAGATTCATAAATGAGGGGAATAAAAGGGCTCCTCAAGGAGTACTTACACCATGCTTTTGGGGACATTGCAAAATAGTTAGGTGGGTTGGTGGAAGGATTTATTTAGTTATGTATTGTGTCTAATACCCGCAGTTGGTTTATGGATGAGCATCGAGTGGTTGGCCCCCTAGTTTTGCACAAGGTTTTTGGTCAATAGTTGAGGGAACGAGTCTTTTGGCTAAGGAGCTTGACATTGTGGAAGACATGTATTCTCTTTATCTCCAGTGTAAATTGGAAAAACATATTGTTATCCACTTGAATGTTGTAAGAGTCCTCCCAACTCCCCCTTGGCCACAGTTGTCACTTTCACTAAGCGACAATTTATACATATGTGTTGCCTTATGTTATCTGGAGGAAAGATTATTAGGAATCATTAAAAATGTTAGCAATACAAAAAAAAACAAAATGGAATATGTTAGGGATGTAGGATTTAGGGCCACTCACACGTACTTATCTTATTCATCCAAGCTATAAGCTGATACTTTCCATCCTAAACATAAAATATGAAGTTGGATAGGGAGGCCCACTTGGTGTCATTGATGTCCACCTTGAATTCCTATGCTTCTTTAGCCAATGGGGGTTCCATTCCTTTGTAATTGACTCATCAATTGATTTACACTAGTGCCTTGGAGTCTCCAATGGTACTATAAATATACCCATCCTTCTAATGCAGCCATTGCTAAAAAAGGTCTCTAAGAGTTGCTTGTACCTTGTGGTCCCTTGTCTTATCATGGGTATGGTGATCAAGCGAAAGGGAAAGAAGCGAGATTTTTGAGTGAGCTATTCTGGGAAACCTCCATTTCTTGTTCCACACATAGTCCACTTATTCCACCCCTAGATTTTTCCACCACCACCACCACCACCACTATCACCATCTTTCCTGCCACCATTGCTGCCACCTCCACTACCACTACAATTACCCTCACCACCTCCACAATCGCCACCACTACCTTCACTTTGTGTGCCTCTCTTTCTCTCTCATTCTTAGTTTCTCTCTTTATGTGTATATTCCTTTTTCTCTTTCTAGCACACTCGATCAAATAGCACTCTATCTCGTGTAAACAATTTCTCTCTCTCTAGCACGTAACATGGATATATTCATGTGATCACCATAGATCGATACACCATGGCCCACACCTCTCCCTCCCTCCCTCCCTCCCTCCCTCCCTCCCTCCCTCCCTCCCTCTCTCTCTCTCTCTCTCTCTCTCACCTATATGTATATATACATATGTAAATCTTAGTCCTCACTCACTCTCCGTGTTTATCTCCCTCCCTCCCTCTCTCTCACTTTCTCTCTCTCATGCATGCGATCAATCGACATTGTATAATAATCCCTCACATTAGATTATGGCACATGTTGTAACAAACACTTCTCTTAAATTCTAAATACGTCTCTCTCTCTCCATCCATCTCTCTCATAATGCAAATGCTTGTGCGGCCACTCCGTGTTTTTAGAACTTTAATTGCAATGGATTGATAGATCCCCCCCTTCCCCCTCTCTCTTCCTTCCCCCCTTCTGAAATTGATACAAGACAATTCATACAAGCAATCCAAATATACATTTATATTGTGTTAACTTTGGAAATAGTACTTTTGCTTGACAAATTAAGAGAGACAAGGTCACCAAAGGCTTATAAAAATTTTAACACAAGCCATCCAACTAAATTAGATAACAATACTTTCTTGGCAAAATAAAATGATGTTGTCCTAAGAGGTAGTGTTGGCATTGTATTGCTAGTCATAGTGTAGGTGGTGTTTGAAAAGTTTTTCTGCTTCCAAATACAATGTGAAAGTTTTCTTTAGTGAGTGTGGGTTGGTGTATAAACATGTTGGCATTTATATCCATTCCAAACATTCGGAGATACACATAGTATAGGTGCTTGCATGCCAAATACGCTTTTCCTTCTATGACACGGTCCATGAAATCCTAGTAATTACATGTTGGATTCTTTGCAATGTGCACATCATAACACTCATGCACAACACTTGAGTTAGGTGTCCCTAGTTTGAAAAGCTCATGCTTCAAGGGCTTCACCACTGTGTGGCCCTTCACAATTGCATCTAGAGCCAATGCTGAGTCTATTCTTTTTCCTGTAGTAGCCTGTGAAACACCTCTTTGATATCTACATGAGCCCTCATTAGCATCCACCTCTATTGTGCTGCCTTTTGTAAAACAAACCCACCACTCTCCAACATGTGGATTGCTTTTGCTGTCAAATTTGTGCCTCCTACCCCACTAATTGTACTTGTGGAACCTTGGGCAATAGTGTGTGATGAATGGAAGAACAAATGTTCCATGTATGGTCCACACTATCATTACAAACCCACATGAACTGACGCCACATTCCATGTTGATTTCTAGCTTCTTCTCTTGAGACCACTCCATGATGCCCCAAAACAAAGGTGCAAGCATCCCTTGCATCATATTTTTGATAGGTTTTTTGCATTTTCCCTCTCTAACTCCCAACCATCCTTGACATTGCACATAACTGCGAGCTAGAATCATTCTTATAACCCAAACGACATCATGAAGGACTATATCCACCACCATTTCCTCTGAAGAATTTGGTAATATTTCCCTTGATTGGTCCTAAGGCAAAGGGTCCTTAAAGTTTAGTTTTCTCTTGCCCCTTCTTCTAGGTATATTTTCGGTCACATACTCAGGCATGTGAGAGGCATTGGCTTCCTCAGACCCCACTTTTCCATCAACCTTATGTTTTTTTGCTATAGTCACATTGTCCCCTCAAAAATCACGATGTTGATGCAATTTAGCTCCTCTGTCACCTCCTCAACCATCCTTGCTATTGCTTAGGGTGTGGAGCTAATTCCTTGTTCTAGTTGACTCAAAAGCTTCTTTGCATTGGGTCCTGCACCATGAAATTTTCTACCAATAAATGCATGCCATTTTGAGCTCTATAGTAAAGCATTGGCCAAATCACGGACACATCCATCATCCAAGCCAATAGATCTCTTGAATCTCTCCCCCCTACCTACCAATTAACTTGCATGCATTGGCTTTGCTAAGTTCATGGTTGGCATATGAGCAATGTCCTCCACCACCTAGACAAATATACAATATGAGAGGGTCTGGAGCGTGAGAAAACAAATGCACCACACATCACATCCTACTATTACGAATTAGTCTTACCCCGACAAAGTGTCACCTCCAACATGGATATGTGATATGCCACCAAGTAAGCCAATAATCCATTGTTGGTATATTGCAATCCACAACTTTCCTTGAGTCTCACCAAGCCCAAATGAGTCGATATTGCATTGTTGCATCATCTTCTGTGGCTGCACACCACTACATTCAACACAAGAGCTTATGCTCATCTTGGAAACTCTTGTGTGCACATACTATGATATGTGTATTTGGAGACTTTGTTCTTAATGAAATAAGAAATATCTCTGCCTTGTTCGAACCACCATTGAACACCTATGTGGATGGCCCTCCAGTTGGCAGTTGCCTCATCTGCACGAATCCTTGAAAATCAGTGCACGCTCGCTTGGGTGTCTACACTTCTCTATCACTTCATTCATCTTTGTCTAGAAAAGAGCTTGTGCATTTGCATCCTCCATCTCACATGTTGCTAGAGTCATCAACTCTTGTACACTATAGAAACACAAGACATGAATGGAAGAGTAAGGAGAACTATGTTCATTAAGTTCGTGTTTTGATGGTAGAATCGTGTAAGAGAAACTGCATTGGGTCATACACATGTGTTGCCATGGTGGTCCAATCATTAATGCAATGCACATGGTCGAGGCATATCTAGCTATTGTGTAGGTCCCCAATGCCATTCCTTTGCATATAATTCATTAAGTCAACCCTTGAGACTGGCCCAACCATTGACATTTTGAATATAAAGCACCTACTATCATTGTCAACAATGGCATACCCAGTTAATAGGCTACCATGAAAAAATCTGTATGTGCAACCTTGCTTTAAGTTTTGAAGACAAGATTCCATTTCCTGATCACTCTCAACACGTGCTGCATGGACCATGTGTTTGAACTTGCATGCATTAAATATTGATCTTCATACGCATGGATTTTTAATGATATTTTGGGATGTGTTGTGAATGGACTAATATGTTACTTGTTCTTCTGCATGAGTGGTTGGAGTTCCTCGAGCATCGTTGAGAGTTCAATGTTAGACATGGGGACACCTTGGTCATGAACCAAGGCACTTGTCTCACTAGCCTTCTAGCCACAATCATTTGTAGATATTGAGGTCCAGTTGCACTAAAGTCTCTTACCATTTCCTCTACGGTTTTTCACACTTCTTTGACATTGGCTCTGCATGTGCCTCTTTGCACCTCATGGTTATGTGTGCCTTGATGGATGAACAATCTTGACATTGGGCTTGTTGACATCACATAATACACTACACACTCACACTTGGAGAGTAGAATGTGGGGTTTCTTACGATAGAAGCATCTAAGGCTTCCAAGACCATCAATTGACACTCTGAAGGTCAGTATTCTAGTATTGAGTTTACTTGCATGACATGTATTGGGACTTGATTAGTATGATTTACTTGCAATAGGGTACTCAAACCATGCCATGCGACTCTGCATTCATTTTAATGATAGTGGAGCGAATGAATAATCTTGTACATGTCCATGCCACCTTGTTTGGGGAGCTAGAAATAGACCTACAAGCATAATTTCTATTGGATCACTCTAGTTCTCCGACACATTTGCTTCGGCAAACAATACTAGGGAATGCCATCGATGTTGATGCGGGCTTTGTCCAATAATGGCCAATGTACTTTTGTTCCATACCCTCCATTGGATGCATTTTGTTTGCTATTGGTGGAAGCTCATATGCCACATTTCCATCATAAAAAACTGAGATCTCCTCCACTCTCTCTATAGCGCTCGTATTCTGAAGTAAATGACATAACACTTGGTGTTGGCTCCTTGAAGACATTATGTACTCAACCACACTTACAACATAAGAGGATTGTCTCATCCCCTCCTCTTCCACATCAAGCGTGATTCGGATGATTTGGTATTTCTCAATGTCCAAGTGGGGGGGGGGGGGGGGGGGGAGGCTTCCACAGTGATTGTTGTTTTCTCAACGCTACAAGGGCTTTGGGTGAGGTCTACCATGGGGAAAGGCTACAATCTAGGCCCATTTCCTTGTTCGACAAGATAGTCTTGCAAGACCAAGGTATCTAGAACATATACCTAGCCAGCCTCATGTTCATTATTGCTCCTAGCAAGAACACGCTAGCCATTGCCATTGCAAATGTCTTCCTTCTTCAACATCAAGAACCAACTACTTGTGTAGTGCATAATAGGTTTGGTAGAGAGGGAGGATACATATATGGACCTCGGTATTTGGTGTAGCACTTGACGTTGGATCCATTTCCAAAGCTATCTACACATGTATGAATACACATGTTAGATATGGGTGTCATTGAAAGGCAATGTGTGGGGGTGTATGTCATATATGAGAGAGGAAGAGAGAGAGAGGGGAGGATATATAAAGCATGTGAGAGAGAGAGAGAGAGAGAGAGGGGGGGGACCAACATTTTTTGCCCCGCCTCCCCCAAAAACAAAAGCATAATATTTAATTAATAATTAAATTTAATTAGTTAATTTTATATCTTTAATTGAACTCAAATTTAATTTAATTAAGTGAAAAGTTTATTAATCAATAGTACTTTTATTAATTAATTAATTTATTTGACTAGTTAATTTAATTGATAATAAATAACTTTGTTAATTAATTTGATCTAAAATTTAGTTAATAAGTAATCAATTAGTTAATTAGTTTAATTTAATTAGTTACATAATTAAAAATTGATCTAATTAATTAAATATTTAATGAAATAATTAATTAAATTTAATTACTTTAATTCAATTTTAATTTGATTGGTTAATTATATTGATCAGGTGAAAATTTTATTAATAATTCGTATTTTTCTTAGATAACTAATTTATCTAGCTAGTTGATTTTATTCATAATTAATTATTTAGTTTATAATTTAATTTAATTCATCAGTTAATTAATTTTTTTTTCACTCAGTTAGTTGATCAATTAATTAAATTAGTTAATTTTATTTAGCTATTTAAATTAAATTAGGTAATTAGGTTAATTTAATTAGTTAATTAATAAATTTAATTAGTTTACGAATAAATTTGATGAGTGAATTTAATTTAATTAGTTCAATTCAAAATTAATTAATTAATTAATTTAGTTAAAAAATTTATTGATACATAATATTTTTTTTAGTTAATTCATTTATTTAACTAGTTAATTTCATTAATGATTAATAATTTTCTTAATTAGTTAATTTAATTATCTAGTTAATAATTAGTTAAAACTTTTTGTTTGTTATCTAATTTAAATAGTTTATAAGTCAATTAGTTAACTGATGAATTAAATTAGTTTATAATTTAATTTAATTCATCAGTTAAAACTTTTTGTTCGTTATAAACTAATTAGCAACTAATAATGGTTAATTAATAACTATTAATTATTAATTAAAAGTTAACTAGTAAACTAATGTTTTTTAAATAGTTAATTATTTAAATATTTAATTACTTATTGAGTTTTTAATTAAAATGTGTGTGTGTGTGTGTGTGTGTGTGTGTGTGTGTGTGTATATAAAGTTCATAAAGTAATTATCACTTAATTAGTTGAGAAAATGGGAGGGGAGAGAGGGAGAAAGAGAGAGAGAGAGTATGTGATATGTGTAATTTTTTCTCACCAAAAAGGGGTTGTTGATGGCTCCTTGTCAATCAATTTTTTTAAAAAAAACGATGGATTCCTAGCGAGTATAAATTTTCAGTCAATTGGATTGGTGGGTTTTTTTTTGCCCAATAAGGGACCGTCGGCAACTCCTTCTCGGAAAAGAAACAAACTATAGTTCCGAGAGACAAGACAACATGGGAATAAGAGAGAGCAACTGAGTGAGGGTTTTTTTTTCGCCCAAGAAGGGGCTGTTGGTGACCCCTTCTTGTCGAAAAACACATGTTCGAGAATAGAAAGCATGGGGGAAAGAGAGTTATTGTATTGCATGCTCTCTCTCTCTCTCTCTCTCTCTCTCGTCCCCTCTTCCATCACTTTGTTACTCTCTCTCTCTCTCTCTCTCTCTCTCTCTCTCTCTCTCTCGTCCCCTCTTCCATCACTTTGTTACTCTCTCTCTCTCTCTCTCTCTCTCTCTCTCTCTCTCTCTCTCTCTCTCTCTCTCGTCCCCTCTTCCATCACTTTGTTTCTCTCTCTCTCTCTCTCTCTCTCTCTCTCTCTCTCTCTCTCTCTCTCTCTCTCTCTCTCTCTCTCTCTCTCTCGTCCCCTCTTCCATCACTTTGTTACTCTCTCTTCCCCCTATGCTTTCTCGGACATGTGGGTTTTTTCCCCACTGAGAAGGGGTCACCGACAACCCCTTCTTGGGTGAAAAAAAAACCCACACTCTGTTGCACTCTCTTCTCCCCATGCTGTTTATTCTCTTGGAATTGTGGCTTGTTTTTTCATCAAGAAGGGGTCGCTAGTAGGCCCTTATTGGGCGAAAAAAAACCCACAAATCTAGTTGGGAAAAAATTTACTCTTGCCAAGAATGGGTCATTTGAAAAAATTTTCATTTGATAAGGGGTTGTTGGTGACCCCTTTCTAGTGAGAAAAAGTTACACATATCACGTGCTCTCTCTCTTTCTCCCCTTCTCTCTCTCTCTCTCTGTTCCCCCATTTTCTCTCTCCTTCACTTATAAAAGGACCCATCCTCCCTTTTCACATTGCGAATCATTCCTATGACTTTTGGTATGTGGCTCTCTATCTCTATCCCTCCCTCCCTCACTCTCCTTTGTCTTTAAAAGAACTCCCCTCCCCTTGCAATTCAAGTTTGTGTTTTTCGTCCCCTACCCTTAGCACGGTTCTCTCTCTCCCCCCCGCTCTCTCTCTCACAATCACACATACTCTATCTCACCTTTCTATTGTAGGATTTTTCTCTCTCTCTCTCTCCACCTCTCTTTCTCACTCTCTCCTTGCCTCCCTCCCTCTCTCTCTCAATCTATCCCCACCTTTCTCCCTCTCTCTCTTTCCTCCTTCCCCCTCTTCCTCTCTCTCTCTCTCTCTCATCCCAATGTCATCTCTTCCTCTTCCTCTCCCCCCTCTCTCTCCCTCTTCCCCCCCACACATGCACACAAAATTGGTATTTGATGGCAAGAGATCAAGGAAGCAATATATATGTAAGAAGTAACCCTAAGCCCCTTTATCATGGCTAGATCAGATTTCAAAAGACAAGATCATGTCAATGATAAAAGAATTGCAGAAGGCTTAATCCGACAAATGTTTCCCTCATTGAACTTGCTTCTTGGATGAGTGAAAGTTCTTGTCACCATTGTGCATCAGAGAGGCGTGAAGCCCTATGGCAAAGCCAATACTGAGATTGACATTGAGGAAATTGCAATTGTGCAATGACCAACGGAATAAACGGTAAGCAGTCCCTTTCTTGATTCTTGTTACATCCACTCTATCTCCCCCTCTTACCCTATTTTTGAATAGTTGTTTGCAAGAAAGAGAGTGATTGACCGGATGATCTCTTGAGGACTTTGACTTGCCTCCATGACCTAGAGCAAGACACGCTATTGTCACCATTAGCATGCAATCACAAGGGGGGAGTTGCCCGCCAAAGAAAGAGGGGGAGAACAACACAAACACGATCATTGACTTCCACCGAGTTACATGCAACCATTGCAATTCCACCGAGTTACATGCCCGCCAAAGAAAGAGGGGGGAGCGACGTTAGGAGAAGGTGGGCATGCTTTGATGATGTAGACGAGGAAGGGCAAGAGAAAGCTCATAGTATTGGAGAGTGATACGAGGAAAGTGATGACTATCAAAGCATCGAGTCCTTTAGTGCATAGCAAGGGCGTGGCCACACAAAGCAAGAAGCAAACACAATGAACTTAAAAGGAGTGCATGACAGCGGGCCGACTAGTAAGACTACTCTCACAGTCACTTGTGATAAACATACTATGCAAGCATGCATAGAAAACCGGTTGAGAATGTTGACTATGAGTGCTTGTAAGAGATGGTAGCATGATTTTGATTATGGTTTTTATTTCTTTACATTGATATAAACATTAATAACTTTATCATCTCATTCAGATGTGAACATCTGTCCCTTTGCCACCCATCCCATTATTTCATTTGGTTCCATGCCTACAATTAGACAAGTCACATTGAGGTACTAGCAACTCTTAGTGACCTTTTTTAGCAACGGGTACGTTAGAGGGATGGGTATATTTATAGTATCATTAGAGACTCCCATTGGTTAAAGAAGCATGATGACTTTGAGGTAGAAATCAGTGGTACCAATTGGGCATTTTTGTCAAATTGCATGTTTTATGTTTGGGATAGTAACTATCGGCTCACAGCATGGGTGAATGAGATATGCACATATGAGTGGCCCTAAACTGTAGGACCTTAACATTTTGCAATGTGTTTGTTTCTTATGTCATTAACGTAATTTATTTTTTACAATAGTCTTTCCAGATATAACGTAAGGCAACATGTGCGCGCTAATTGTTGCATTGTGAAAGTGACAAGTGTGGCAAAGAGGGAGATTTTTCCAGCAATATCTCATACAAATAAGTATGCAATGGGCCATATTCTCATATGCTTGGATTGCCTTCATGCGCTAAAGGTCACGTGGATGATGAAATATGCATGAGATCCTAATATAGAATGTACACATGCTGGTACAAAAAGGGGGTTGTCCATAGCTCGTATCCAAACCTCATTTGTGAAGAAAGGATGCTAGGGTAGGTTGACCACACAACTATTTTTGACAAGTTAACTAATGAGGCAAAGGCATGGATGCAAGTGTATAGAAAGTTGATGCCCATTCCCACATGGTACAAGGCACCATTGATTGCACTTGCCCATGTCATGTGGAAGGTAGGTAGTTCTTCAAGCTAACTAATGTTTTTCCTAATGCATTTTTTCCCAATGCAATGATATTGTCCTTAATTACCAAGTGCAGGAGGAGTATAATATGGTAGTGCAACTAATCGAACAGAAACAAAACAACTCCCCGACTCTGAGTTTAGAACCAAGTGGGGCGAGGCATACTATAGTGTTAATGAAAAGATCCTCAAGAAAACTTGACGTTTGCTAAGAGTTGCAGAGCCCAACCTTAGAGAGAAATGGTATCAGCAAGTTGCTACCTCTTTGTATCTGCCATTGATATGTATTCAAAATACATTGGTCCAAAGTAACAATGTTTTTGTTAATGTAGAACTGTCTCATGCTTGGAGTAGAGCTCCAAGACAAGGGTTGTATCGAACAAGGAGAGAGTATACACATCGGCATCCTTAAAGCTAAATGAGGTAGATCACATAAGGATATTGAAGGCCTTGGAGAGTTCTGATAGGAAAATTCAAACGTTGATGGGCATGCCTGAACATAGGTTATCCTTGTTTATCTAAATTATGTGCATCATGAGTTTGAAAAATTGGTATTAAATGACATAACTTTGATTCAAGCAGATAGAAATATACCATTTTGAATTTGGGTAAGATAAGAGACCTTTTGGGCCATGTTGCAAGATGGCGGAAAGAGATTGCTTTTGAGTTGGAAGAACTACTATAACATTTGAGTGGAACATGATTTGTTCTTTCAATACACATAGGAGATAAAGAGAAAACATAGAGAGCAAATGTTTCGCACTGTCTTCCATGATTTCAAGCTAGATGAAGATATAGAGTCACAGAAGTCAACGAAGTTGGCAACATGGAGACTTCTATACATGTAGTTCACAACATCCTTCTTTAATAGCATGTGTGCAGTGCTATCTTATCAATTGATTCCAAAAATGTAATGGTGACTTTGCAAGTTAGGTTCATGTATGGGCAGATGGAGAGGGGGGCTATACAAACTATGTTGGTGGAGAATGCAAGGAGGACTGGGCAAACCTACAGGATAACTAGTGCATGTATGAGAATTACCAAATAGAGTAAGAGTGGGATGAGAAGGTATATTGAAAATAACCTACTTTCCTTGACTATCCAGAAAGGTGAATACCCCTCTAATGAGAAGGGCTTGTATAAAAAATACTCAAGGAAAAAACAAATACAAGAGATACAAGGATTCAAGGTATGATAAGTAAAATTAGGTGCATTCTTAGGAGTATATTGCAATTTGTTGTCTCCTAATAAAGAGACTATGATGGGTTCACAGGAAACTAATACTAGTAGTGTGGTTGCTGAAAAAAGAGAATAGAAGAGTAAGCACACATCTAATATTGTTGAAGAGAGGCAAAGCAAAGACCAACCCTTATCACCAATTATTTTGGTTTCTCCACCCAAAAGGTTTGATGTCTTGAAGTACTATAGCCAAGACATCTCTTGTGTCCTTGTAGTGAAAATATTTCATTGAATATGAATCATAACCACCAAACCATGTAGACCCCTTGATTGATACCATTGAAGAGTAGATCGCAATGGAAGGAACCATCGAGGAGGTTCGTGTCATTGGCATGGATAGAAGGATACAACAAGTTTTTCTAGATCTTGCAGTGGAGAGTATTACCTTACACATCACTATAGAGAGATGCACGACAACGACGAGAAGCGGTTAGACAATAATTGAGGACACTGCATCACATCAAATTGATACGAGCACCAAAAATGCTGAGCTTGCTTTTGCACAAAATTCATGATGTGAAGGCACATAATTCTTGTTCATCACCAAAGTAATAACAATAATATATTTTTATTGTACAGAGGGTGGAAGAATTGAAGGTCTTGGATTTGAGGTGATAGCGGATGTGGCTCGTTGTTGAATGCTGAAATGACTAGATTTTTTGGTTGATTTTTGTTGTTTTTGAGGCTTGAATAGTTGATTTTTAATGGATTTTGAGTGCTTTTTGGTTGTTTTGAAAGTGTTTGAGAGTGTTTTGGATGATATTGATTATGTTTTGGAAGCTCATGATGATTCTTAGTAGAAATACGAAGTTCCATGATGTTCTGATAGGTTCTGTTGAGGTTCTAATTGGTTCTGATACCTTCTGTTTAGCTTCTATTTTGTTCTGATTTTCTTCTGTATGAAGCATGGATTGATGATTGATGATTGATGAAGGTTGAGGTCTTTTGAAATCTCATTTAATGGTTTTTGATAGTTTAGAATGGTTTTAATATGAGTTATGAGGTTTTGATGTTTTCTATTGACCTTTTGTAACCCTCTGTTGAGCTTTTGTAGAGCCTCTGTTCCTGTTCTAATATGTTCTGTAGATCTTGTAAGTGTTATGTAGATCTTGTAAGTGTTCTGTAGATCTTGTAAGTGTTCTATGGAATGTGTGTGTGACTTTAGGAAAGTTTTCTAGCCTTGGAAAGAGGTGAATGTAAGTTCAAAAGAGCTCAAGGAAGTGGAAGAAGTAGCTGTTGAAGACTCAAGAGAAGACTAGAGTGAAGTGATAGTAGTGAGCTATGAAAAGTCACTGTAGTGGCTCTACTGACCTTTCATAACAGACACACCTTTTGGAAGGGACATCCACAACCAAAGAAGGAGTATTATGAGTTATTATTGAGAATTGTAGTGAGGAGATGATGTACTATTGATTGAGAGAGAAAGAGAGAGACAAATATAGCCAATTCTATGTAGGACAATGTATTTATCTATGAGAGATTGAGAGAGAGAACTATGAAGATGATGAAGATGAATCATATGTGATATTTTTCCATTCAAAGTGGTATTTCTTTTGTTTTCTCTTTGTCTATCAATGAAAAATATGAAGAGAATGATGAATTTTATTGAAGATAAAACCGTAGGAGATATCTACTATGATGTTGCATGAAGATTTGTTCTAGAACCCCTAGTTCCAAAAGAAAATGTTCCTTTTGCCAAGACTATGAAGTTCAACCTTCCTTGGGAAAAACAGAACAATGCAGTGCAAAACAATGGAGTACAGAGCACTACAGAGCCATGGAGAGCTACAAAGACAATTGCAAAAGCAAGACTAGAGGTCCAGGAAATAGAGGATGCATAAGTACCTCCTCATAAAGAAGAAGCGCAGATGTTGCCGCTCCTATAAGAAAAAGGGAAGATAAAAGTGGACGTGGCCCCATTTCCCAATCGATTGGAAAAGCCTGTGGATCCTATCAAGGAATGATTTGGTTAAAGACCTAGACACCTTTAAACCAAACCTAACATTGTGACAGTTGTTGATGCTGTCTCCCAATTACCGAAAAAGATTCAAAAGCATCTTGACAAGAAGACGTGGCCTAAGGATTGCTCCCACTACAACAACAAAGTCCAATAGAGCCTTAGAACCCGTGAAGGAAGTAGATGTGGTTAACGCCTTCCTAGACCCTAGAACTCCAGAGATTGGCATATGGATTGAAGGATGCTTTATTACAAATGCATTGATTGATGGAGGCTCATCAGTAAACATCATGACGGATGTCACAATGAAGGATCTAGGCTTGCAAGGAATGCAACCTACACAATGCCTTATCAGCTTGGTAGATGAAAGAGGAATCAAACCATTGGGCATCCTCCCATACGTAAAAAACAACCCTTGTAGGAAGAGACTATTGACTGACATATTTGGTGGTCAAACCAAATTCTTACGGGACCTTATACCCTTTGCTTTTGGGAAGACCTTGGCTTTTCAAAGCAAGAGTAAGGATGGACTGTTTCAAAGGAACCCTAACCCTAGGTAGAGGATGTTGAGATATTTGCAATCACACCTAATGTAGCCTCTTTGTATGAGGTAGTCTAGGCTTAGGACATGCACGCTGCAGTAATCCCATATGCACAAAGAGGGAAGATTGTTACCCATCCAACAACTATAAAACATTGTACTTGACTACTACTTTTTCATATGGAATGAATACAATGTCATGATGCTTTGTACTTTCAGTTAAGTGTCTTGTCATTGTCAGTCATACACAAGATTGTGTTTATGAGTCCAAGTCTCAATCTTGGAACCTAATTCACTTGTGTAACAAACAGTCTCTTTGTCTCTATCATCATGAGTTCATTCTTCTTCTTCCATCCACCATAGCTCACTGCCATGTCCTAGATCCCGCTCATTTCGACATGGTATCAAAGCTCAGTCGGGCATGACATTGCTTCTCCATCCTCTCTTGATTCCTCTCAACCTCTATCCAGCTCACATCCAGCTCAATGTCAGTGTATGACTTCCTTTTTTCAATTTCATCTTCAGTTAAGCTTGTGGCAGCCATAGCCAGATAGAACCTACTACTCTTGGAACTTCCTGATCTCCTTCTACAAGCCATATCTTAAGTTGATTTCTTCTATGAATATCTTCCCTAGGTCAGGCGCTCCTTGTCATCATGACAAATCCCAACATTGGCCTTTCTACAGCCCAACATTACATGATTTTGCCATCACTGCCTGTTCTGTGCCATTTCAGCGTTGTACAGGCTGCACCATATATAGAATACACAATGTCGATGATGCTGATCATGGGGCATTCAAAGCCTAACCCATGAACTATCCTCTCACCAAATATCAACTCAAATGGCTATCGGATCGAGCTGCTATCATCGTTTTTATCAGATGGGTTTGAAACCCTAACACAATCCTCCATAGCTTTTTAACTCAAGCTCATAAAACCACTTCTTTTTCTCACTCCTGCTACTTGGATCACACTATTGACATCCAGATTCACTGATTTAGTCAGTGCCACACATCAAGGAGGGGAAGTTCTTGGAGATCTTTGGATATTTTTGAAGATTGGAAGACCAAGCATTCAACATTAAGCTCAAGCTCCTCTTCCATCTCACTCTTCTCACTCCATTGAAATTTTGCCACTCTGATATGAGCTCCCAACTAAGTTTCAAGCAAGGATTCAAGTGTTTTACCCTCAAGATTTTTCCATCACACCAACAAGGAGGGGACTCAAGCAATCGGTTCATCAGGCAAAGCAACAACAAGCATCAAGAATCATCATCTTCAAACCATAGTATCTCTTGATACTAATTCAGTGCTTCTTGGCACTTTTGCTCTTTAACATATTTAAGAATTAACTCACTACTGCTTTATATCTGATTTGAAGCTAATACTCAATGACCAAAATGAATTCCTTTATGAAGATGCTTGTTATGAAGAGTGATACAATTCTCCTTACCAAAATACACTACATAGAAGATGTTACTCTCTCTATAGGAAGACATGGAGCTGCCTATATCCAAATGCCATCAATGCATCCATTTGAAGACCTTGAAGACATTTCCGCTGTCTCAAAGATTGTAACTTTGCTTGAGGGGGACCATAAGACCATAAAGACAAGAACCAAATGACTAATGCAAGGAAAGTCCATGAAGGATAGATCAAAGAAAAAAAGAATAAAAAGAAGAAGCAGAAAAATCATGAAGACTCTGAAGCGGCAAGCAAAGTGAACAGCAAGTACATGATCAAAAAGGGCAAGCTGGACTACTCCGACAAGAAGACCTACAATGAATTGAAGATCTATGTCAAGAGTAATGCTGAAAACTGCAAGGGCCTATGGGTCTTTGATCCAATTTTTTACTAACTTCTTGAGCCTTGTAATGTCTAGCCCAAATTTCTTTACCATAAGCTTTTAAACTCCTCGTGTAGCCTTGTACTACAGTCTCTGTAAGGCCCCTGTTACAGCCTCTGGATGACCATCATGTTTGTGGTACCCACACTTAGCCTTTTCTGTGACAGCCTCTGGTGTTTTGCCATGTTTATGGTGTGCCCACACTTTGTAGGTGCTACTTTCACTAAAGCCTCTACACACTTTGTACTTTTTGGTTGTGATTGAGGAGGGGTGTTGAGATATTTGCAATCACACCCAATGTATCCTCTTTGTATGAGACAATTTGGGCTTAGGACATGCAGGCTGCAATAATCCCATATGCACAGAGAGGGAAGATTTCTACCCATCCAACAACTATAAAGCATTGTACTTGACTACCACTTTTTCATATGGAATGAATACAATGCCATGATGCTTTGTACTTTCAATTAAGTGTCTTGTCATTGGTAGTCATACACAAGATTGTGTTTATGAGTCCAAGTCTCAATCTTGGAACCTAATTCACTTGTGTAACAAATAGTCTCTTTGTCTCTATCATCATGAGTTCATTCTTCTTCTTCCATCCACCATAGCTCATTGCCATGTCCTAGATCCCGCTCATTTCGACAGAGGACCCAATAAAGTGGTGTTGAAGTTGTATAGATTGCAAAAAGGCAATGGATCTACATCCATTGAAGTCATAACAGACTTCTCCAATGAAGTAACAGATGGTACATCAGGAGATGAAGAAGTTGTCAAACAGATCTTTCCCAAGAATACAGAGGCACAGTCCCTAACAGTGGGCACTGTAAGAGCCAACTACCAAAGGAAGAAAAGTCTTTGTCCATGGCAGAATACCTGCCTAAACCCGAATTGACTTCTGAAATGACCTTTGACAACGAAATAGAAGCATGGATGTACTATTCTCCCTGTTACATGGCAGTCGCAGAGTCAGAGACAAAGTCAAAGACAGAAGCAAAAGCAAAAGCAGAGGACATAACAGAGAGCTTGTTCTTCTCTTATAGGACACCCACAGATGTAGAAACAAAACCTGAAGAGGATGAAAGTGATAATGCAAATGAAGATTATGAAAGCGAGCTAGAAGGATCTATCCTACTCGTAGAAGGCAGAGATGAGGAAGACGTTCCAAACATTCTTGAAGCCTCAAAAGCAAAATATCCCTTTTTGTTTGACAGAATGATTGTGGTACCCTTTGGATTGATCCATGAATCATGTCAAACACAAAGACTTTATAAGAAAAGGATTAAGAAAAATAAGCCTTTCTTTGGAAGTGGCTCTTGTCATCCAAAGTTACCCTTCCTTAAAGAAGATGATGACAATGCATCTTGCCAACAACCCCCAGCCCTGCAGCGCTCAAACAGAACGTAGGAAGTTCTTGTTATGTGACGGTCTTGGATGCATCTTTAGAAGAAGAATTCTCGAGCCAAGAGGTAATTCATCCCCAACCCAAACTCGAAACCTCAATGATACCCTTTCAACCTCCCAAAGAGCAAGCTAAGCCTCCATTAAAAGACAACAATAGTTCCAGTGCATCATCAAAAGATGAGACCACTCCCTTGAAGGATTCCGATCTTTACCTAGAAGCAATCCGTGGGACATTTATCCGTGAAGTGGAAGGTGAAAGGCAATTGACGTTCCTAGATGTTGATGGTACTGATCGTCACTTGAAAGTGGGTCTAAATCTTTCAGAAAAAGAACTAGTGATCATGCAATACCTACTAAAGGAAAACTTAGATTTGTTTGCATGGTCATATAAAGATCTAAAGGGGATTGATCCCACAATATGCCAACACCACATCGATCTAGAGCTTGATGCTAAACCCGTGAGGCAAAGACAGAGGCACATGAATTCCAATTATTCTCCTCTGGTGAAGGCTGAATTATTGAAGCTCCTTGAAGCTGAGTTCATTTATCCCATGGCTAACAATGAATGGGTTTCATTCATTGTGGTCATACCCAAGAAGAACGAGAAGCTTTGAATATGTGTGGACTTTCAAAAGCTAAACTCCAAGATAAAGAATGATCATTTTCATATCCCTTTCACAGACCAACTGTTGGACATAGTGGCAGGCCATGAGCTCTATTCCCTCTTGGATGGGTTCAGCGGATACAACCAAGTCCAAATCACAGAAGAGGATCAAGCCAAAACAACCTTTACAACACAATGGGGAACCTATGCTTACAGAAAGATGTCGTTTGGGCTTTGTAATGCTCTTGCTACCTTCCAACGAGTGATGATAGCTGCTTTCCAGAACCATCTACATGATTTCATTGAGGTGTATTTCAATGACTTCTGTGTCTATAGCCTAATCCGTGAGCATTGGGGACACCTAAAGTAATGTTTTGACAGATGCCGAGAGTATGGGATTTCTCTCAACCCTGACAAATGTGTTTTTGGCGTCTCGTCTCTGGGCCACATTGTCTCTACACAAGGGATAGCAACAGATTCTACTAAGATTGAGAAGATTGCTACCTTGACAGCCCCACTTAACCTTAAGCAATTGAGGGGATTCCTTGGCCATGTGGGCTATTACAGAAAGTTCATTACGCACTTTGCAACAAAGGCAGCCCCTTTTCATAAACTCCTAAGAAAAGATGTGGATTTTACATGGACCACATATTGTGGCGAGGCATTTAACACCCTAAAGCAATGTTTGACTGAAGAACCCATCACGCAGCCTCTTGATTGGATGAAGGAGTTCCATGTTCACATTGATGCATCAATTAAAGGCCTAGGTGCAGTCTTATGCCAAAAGGGCCCCTCTAAGTTAGATCAACCAATCTATTATGCAAGTCAGAAAGTAACCGGCAGAGAGCGGAACTACACAGTGACAGAGCTTGAGTGTCTAGCAATGGTGTTTGCTTTAGAGAAGTTCCGACATTATCTGTTGTCGACGCATTTCAAATTCTACATGGACCATGAAGCCCTTTCCTTCCTAATGAACGAGGCCTACGTGATGGGAAGAATGATGAGATGGCTCCTTTTGTTTTAAGAGTTTGACTTTGAAGTGGTTACTAAACTTGGTTGCCCTCATGTCCTGGCTGATAACCTTTTGCAAATCCCTCAAAGAGATGACGAAGATAAGCAAGATGATCCCGACCTTTGTGATGCTTCCTTGTTTCTGGTTGAAATAGTTACCCCATGGTATGCAGACATAGCTAACCTCCTAGCAACCCAACAATATCCCCCTAGCATCTCAAGCCGTGAGAAGAAGAAGCTTTTATTGGAATCATCCCCCTACACCATGTTAGATGGTGCTCTGTACAAGAAAGGAAAGGATAAAGTCTTGTGAAGATGTGTAGTAAGAGAAGAACTCGGCATAGTATTGAAAGCATGCCATGACGAGCCATGTGGTGGACACTTCACAGGAGAAGCGACAGCTAGAAAGGCCTTACTTGTAGGATATTGGTGGCCAACCCTCCATAAGGATGCTTATGATTACTGCAAATGGTGTGATGCTTATTAGTGAATGGGAAAGCCTACCGAATCCAATGCCATGCCCTTGCAACCCATTCTTTCCCTAAAGCCATTTGAGAAGTGGGGGATTGATTTCGTGGGTCCCATTGATCTGCCAACCAGAAAGAAGCAGAATAGATACATCTTGGTCTGCACAGACTATGTAACAAAGTGGTGTGAAGCCAAAGCTCTGAAGCGAGATGATGCTAATAGCATGGCCTTGTTTTTATACGAGAATATCATCATCCATTTTGGCAGTCCCTTAGAGCTCGTAAGTGACCGAGGTATGCATTTCCTTAACAAGATTATGTAAGAGTTGACCTTCTTCACATACAATCAAGCACCTCCCTTGGTGCAGTGTCTCTGTAACTTCATCATTTTATCTAACCCCTTCAACAAACAATCTCTTTTCCAACCCAATCGAAGTATCAAACGTGTTGGCTACCTCCTTGGGTATGCCTCATCTTCAACACCCTGATGATAAAAATAGACGAAGAGATCTTCATCGACAAACAATTGAGTGATGGGTTGTGAGTATGGGCTACCCTCTATATTTATCAATAGAGATAGTGATACAGAAAGTGAGGTGAGTAACCAGTCCTTGCCCTTTACATTTAAGAGAGTGGTGCGATGTGTGAATGGAGTGTTGCATGCACGGATTGGGCCTCTCAATGCACAAAGCATGATTTGTTCCTGTGCACTGCACAATAAGGTTCCCTGGCCTTCCTTCTCGCAATGTATGCCATCATAGGCCGAGATACACTACTGCAACACCATCAAATGCGCACAAGACATACAACCTTAACATCAATGGGTTTTAGGAATGGGTTGCCCTCATGTATCTATCAATAGAGTGTGAGACAGAGGGGGGGTTGAGTGTGACTGGTGTTTCTTAAATCACTTATTGAGAGGTGAAGATTGAGGGACGTTACAAAAATTGGAGTCCTGTATGTTCTCGTTTCCCTATGCACACACGAGATTGGTCTCTGTTGTCACCATAGGACACGTCATCCTCTTCTGTATACTGCACAACAAGTCTCCTTGGCCTTCTTGCTTGCATCTATGCTAGACGAGGTTGGACGTACTAATGCACCATCAATTGTGCACCCTAGCATACTTCTCTGCACCATCTCCCTTGTTGATTCCTAACTCAGGTGTGAGATTTGGGTTTCAATCATGATTCAATCAAGTGATGTTGGTACTAGGGCAAGTGACTGTTCTTTCATTCCATTTGAGTGACCGTGAGCTAAGAGCAATATTCTTCGCCATCGACAATTTCTCATGATTCCCTCAAGAAAGCTGAATCCTTGGGTATTGCTACTACCTGGTCCCTACCCTACTAGATGTGTATGCATTGGAAAGATACCTTGGTCACTCCTGCATCCGACTGGGACACAGTATGTGACATTGATAGTCAGCCTCGATTCTCTCCAACGTGGGCCAAGTTTTTCTAACCCTACTCCTTTTGTTTATTAGTGATGGTCAGGTCTTAAGTGTGGGGATGTCAATAGTTGGTCTGATGTGTGGTCCTAGGTCCCTGATGTTCAATTTGCCCTTCCCATTTTAAGGTTTTAATCGTGGGGACATGTCCCTGCGCGTCTATGATACATACCCCTTGCATATGCCTCAATTTGATTATGCATCTATGCCATGATATGATTTTACCTTGATGGGGTCCCTTCCCCACCCATCCTTTCACTTTCATCCCACTCCTAGGGTCGTTCCTTCTCTCTTTCCCTTTATCCCTTGTTTTGAAGTTTTTCATGTGAATGTACCATATGTTCACTGAAACCCAAATCCAACCTTCCATCCTTGTTCCTCCCTTTGAATTGACCATTTTTTCTTCTTACCAACCCCTGTTCTGCCAGAAGGTTCTTGAGATATTACTTTTTCAACCATTTTTCGTCAATTGGATGTGTTTCCATGTGAACACGTCCTTTTTGCTTCGGAGCAACAATTTGACATGACATCCCTCCCCTACACCTTCCATATGACACTTTTCCTTTTTACACCCTGTCCTTTCGATGCACAGTTCATCGATTATTAATTTTTGCGAGTTTTCGTGATTTTTTCGTGCATATTTTTTACATTTTTTCATGCTCTATTTTCATTGGAATTCATGTTCAATTATACAACTGTGTTCAACCAACCTTTCCCCACATTTTTCCTTTTTGCATAAGAAGTCTAATAGGACACGCATGAGTGAGCTCCTGGCATTGGTACATTCGGATGTCTGTGGGCCCATGCCCTATCAGTCTATGGGTGGTGCAAAGTATTTTGTGATATTCATTGACAATTTTTTGTGTAAATTCTGGGCTTACCCCTTTAAGCTTAAGTCATATGTCCTGGCTATGTTTCAGAGATGGCTTGCATTAGTTGAGAACCAGATTGGGCATAGGCTGAAAAGCCTTAGGAGTGACAATGGGGGAGAATATGTGACACGTGCCTTTGAGCAGCTATGTGGCGAGAGGGGTATTAAGCATTAGTTTGCTGCCCCCTTTACCCCACCCCAAAATGGTTTCACTAAGCGAATGAATAGAACCATCCAAGAGTATGTACGTAGTATGCTTAGCCATGCAGACCTACCACATAGCTTTTGGGCTAAGGCAGTCAGTACAGTTGTGCATATCATCAATAGATCACCTTCCAATAGTTTGAATTTCTAGGTTGCAGAGGAGGTATGGACTGGGAAACCTCCGTCTTATGGGCATCTATGTGTCTTTGGATGTAAGGCAGTCTGCCATGTGCCCAAGGACAAGCGGACTAAGTTGGATCCTAAGAGTATCAAATGCATTTTTCTTGGCTATGGAGTTGCAAGCGAGATGGGTTACCACCTCTGGGATCCACAAACACTGAAAGTCATTTGCAACCATGATGTAGTCTTCCATGAATACAGGATGCATAGGCAACCTGAGAAGGTGGTAGAGATACTCAGGATTATATTCCAAGAGGAGCCCTATGCTCCTGCACAGTCAGTTGGACAGCCTGCAGCAATAGTTGGTACACATGGCCATGGTGTTGGATAAGCAGTCGAGCCTCCTATGAGACTATCTACTAGAGATAGGCGTCCACCTGATAGATTTGAGCGCTTGATGCATTATGGCTTAGTTACAAATGTAGGAGAGCCTCTCACCTATGATGAGGCTATGCACAGGGGTGACAATCACTCCTGGGAGAGGGCTATGGAGTTTCGGATAGACTCCTTGCATAAAAATATGACTTGGAATTTGGTTTCCTTGCCTACTGGAAAGAAGACTCTGCCATGCAAATGCGTGTACAAGCTAAAAAGTACCCTTGGACACCCCAAGCTGGCTTGTTAGGCAAGAACTCTTGCAAAGGGTTTTAAATAGGAGTATGGAGTTGACTTTGATGAAGTCTTTTCTCCTATGGTCAAGATGACCACCCTACACTTGGTTTTGGCCTTAGTCACGCAGCTCGACTTGGACATGTATCAGATGGATGTCAAGACTGGATTCTTGCATGGGGATTTGCATGATGAGATATACATGGAGTAGCCTAAGGGCTTTGTAGAACCTGGTAGGGAGCACCTAGTGTACAAGTTGAAGAAAAGTCTTTTTGGCTTGAAGCATGCACCTAGGGAGTGGTATCATAATTTTGATGCCTTTATGCATTCACAAGGCTACAATAGGAGTGCTATGGATCTCTGTCTTTATAAGAAGATAGCTCGTGATGGCTCGTTGCTTATTTTGGTACTTTATGTGGATGATATGCTGATAGCAAGGAGAGCTCATGATGAGTTGGATGCTCTTAAATCTTAGCTGAAGAAGAGCTTTGAGACGAAGGATTTGGGATAGGCCTCTCACATTCTTGGTATGCACATTAAGTGCGACAGGCATCAAGAACTACTCTACCTCTCATAGAGGGAGTACATTCATAAAGTCCTTGAGCGTTTTCGCATGCAGGACGTGAAGCCTATTGGCTATCCATTACATTCTTATGTGAAGGTGTCATAGGCCGATTGTCCACAAACAGATGAGTAGAGGGTTGAGATGTCCAAGATCCCTTATGCATTAGTTGTGGGAAGTTTGATGTATGCCATGATAGCCACTCGACCAGATGTTGCATTTGTAGTCGGTGTTGTGGCACTCTATATGGCTACACCTGGCAAGAAAAATTGGATGTCATGAAGGGTATTGTGAGATACCTAAAAGATACAGTAGATATGTGTATTTTTTGTGGTAGCTAGGATACAGGAGTTGTGGGGTACACAAACTCCGATTATGCAGAACATGCAGATAGTAGGAAGTCCACTTCTGGCTATGTATTCACATATGCTAGAGGTGCTATCTCTTGGATGTCCAGGGTTCAAAAGTGTATGGCTCTCTCTACCACTGAGGCTAAGTATGTTGCAGCCACTGAGGCTTGGAGGGAGGCCATATGGTTGGGCCATTTGGTTCATGACCTTGGGATTGATTCTATACCTACGCTACATTCAGATTCTATGAGTGCTATTCAGCTAGCCAAGAATCCGGTCTTCCATACGAAGACGAAACACATTGAGGTGAGGTATCACTTCATATGTGGGGTCGTGGAGCACAAGTCTATTGACATTGTCAAGATCTCCACTGACAAAAATCATTGTGATCTTCTTATGAAAAGCCTCACTAATGAGCGCTTTGCCTTCCTCAAGAGATTGATGGGTGTTGGATGAGATGACGTTTTTCCTCATCCTATTGTACATGTATACATTGTACTATCTTTTCTTTTTCTTTTTCACTCCTCACTGGGGCAAATTTTCCTTTAAATGGGAGGTTTCTAGGGGTAAAGGCACATCTGCCTAGCCGCTCATGTATGACTACACTAACAATACCCGCCACTGCACAGAGCAGGTGGTGGCGCCCATCACTATCACTTTATTCTTTATTCTTTTAGTGACAATTTGAATAAAGGAAGGCCTGATCACACATTGTGACTGTTGGAGTTTCCATTTGGTCTCTCTCTCTTTCTTGCTCTTGCTCTCCCTCCCTAGCTCTTCCAATTAAGCTTTGATCCTTCTCACCTTTCAGAAGGTTCAAAAGCATTCTATCCAAGAGATGTGGATGGTATATCTCCAATCTTGCAAGTATAGTGAAGTCTAAGAAAGCTCCAAAACTTATAACAAAAGTAAATATAGCAAATTATTTATTGGAACTAGTAACTCTAGAGACTAAAGAATGCTTCATAGCCAATGCACTAATCAAACTTGATATCTCATAATTGCTAGTGATGTGTCTAGTCTATAGAAGAAGTTTCAAAAGTATTTTGTCCAAGAGACATGGGTGGTATATCTCCAGTCTTGCAACTATATTGAAGTCTAATAAAGCTCTATAACATAAAATAAAAGTAAATATATCAAATTATTTTTTGGACATAGTAACTCTAAAGAATGGAGTTTAGATTGAAGAATGCTTCGTAGCCCCAATGCACTAATATAGCTAGTAGATCCTCAACAAATATTATGAGGAATGTAGCAATAAAATAATGATGACTACAATGCATGCAGCTCACAAAGTGGCTCATCAAATTGGTAGATTAAAGGAAGACAAAGTCTTTGGGAATTCTTCCCTATGTGAAGACAACCTTAGTAGGAAGAGATTACTAGCTCACATACCTAGTGGTAAAACTTAATTTTTATGGAATCCCTTATACACTTGTTAGAAGATCTTGGATATTTGAAGAAAAGCACAAAAAACTTAGCAAATGTTGAGAAGATTATTGCATTGATTACACCCACCAAGCTAAAGAAATTGAGAGGTTATTTAAGCCACATGGGATATTACATGAGGTTCATAGCTCACTTTGCCAACCAAAGAATCACCTTCTTTGCATAAGCTTATAAGGATGTACTGAGTTTTTCTAGAGCTTTGAATGTGAATATTCCTTCAACACACTAAAGCAGTGTTTGATTAAATCACCCATCTTGTAGCCTCTAGATTGGACAAATAAATTCATCATTTCCTCTACATTTTTTTAAACCTCTTTTACATTTGCTATATAGGTGCCTCTTTGCACCTCATATTTGTGTGTGCCTTGATGGATGAACAACTTGACATTGTACTTGCTGACATCGCATAATACACTACATACTTGCACTTGGAGAGTGAAATGGGGGACCGCTTGCAATAGAAGCATCCAAGGCTTTTGAGACCATTAAACAACATTTTGACAACCGTTAAGTTGGTATTAAGTTTCCGTACATGGCATGAGGTGGGAGTTATTTGGTAATATGCACTCATACTAGGGTAAAAAAGGTAGGATGCTATCCCACAATGCTTTTAAAGTCCTTGCAAATGAAGAGAGTCAACCCTTCCATGCCACATGGTTTGGTAATCCAAACATTGAGCAACTAGCACAATTTCTATTTGGATACTCTAGTTCTTTGACACATTTGCTTCAATGAACTATGACAAGGAATGCAACCAATGTCGATGTGGGCATTGCCTAGCAATGGCCATTGTAATTTTGCTCTATACCCTCCATAGAGCATACGTTGTTTGCTACCTGTGGAAGCTCATATGCCATATTGCCATTGTACAAAATTGTGATTTCCTCCACTCTTTGTAGAACACTTGATTCTAAAGCAATTGATGTAAGACTCAATGTCGCCCTCTTGAAGACATTATGTACTCAACAACACTTGCAATATGAGAGGTTGGCCCTATCCCCTCCTCTTCCACATCAAGCATGATTGGGATGGTGTTATTTTTGGCCATGTTTGGGGTTGTTGAGCCTTGCACATTGATTGTTGTTTTCCCTCATGCTACAAGGGCTCTTGGTTAGGTCTATTGTAGGGGAGGCTTGCGATCTAGGTCCATTTTCTTATTTGTTAACCCTCAAACAAACAAGGTTGAAAATCTAGAAAATCTAAAGCAGAAGACAAGGCCAAGCCAAAAGTGAAAAGGTGTGCCAAGAAAAATTTGGAAACACAAGAATTTGAAAAAGTCCTAAATCAATGAGAGAGTCTCACAAGAAAAAGCACAAGACAACATTTTTGTAAAAGAGCACAAGGTGCACCATGATTTATTTTGTAAAAGAATGCCGGGCTCTCTTTCATGCAAATTGTAAAGGTAGATGGGCGGTAGGAAGGAAGCTAGGAAGATAGGAAGACAATGGGAAAAAGGGTCTATGCCACGGCCAGCCATGTAAAAAAGGGCATAAGGGGATGACCACCCAAAAGGGATTTAGGGTAGGAAGACAATGGGAAAAAGGGCCTAGGCCATGGTTGGCCATGTAAAAAAGGGCACAAGGAGATGACCACCCAAAAGGGATTTAGGGTTTTTTATATAAATTTGAAAAGTGAATGAGGAGCTCATTCTCGTGTGTGGCCAAAAGTAGCTCTCCTTTTCTTCTCTTTCTTCTACTTGTTCTTACTTGCTTGAGCTTGTGCTTGAGAGAGGGAGTGTGAGAGTGTGAGAGAGTGAGTGTGTGAGGGTAAGGGACCGTCGTGAAGAAGCTCTCCATCTTCTCCTCTCTTCTTCTCTTCTCTTGCTCGTGGTGGCAATGGAGTTTGGAGCGTGGAGCTTGAGGATCAAGCTCGCTTGAATCTTGCACTTAGATTGTGGAGCTATTGGAGTGCTCAAGAGAGGAGGCAACTTGATTGGGCATGGACGTAAGCTCACTACACTCGTAGAGAGAGATAGTGCGTCGGCTATGTGAGAGGTAGCTATTAGTGCTCAGCTTGAAACACTTGAACAATAAGCACTCCATGGGTCTTGGCGGTTGAGCTCGATCTCGCCACTACATTATTCAATAAGATAGTGATACCAAGGTGTCTAGAACATATACATGGCCAACCTCATAGTCAATCCTACAATGGATTGGCATGCTTTGTATTTAGCCATTCACATGGGTAATAGTAAGAAAACATTTTCCATTGCCAATGCAAATGTGTTCCTCCTTCAACAGTAAGAACCGGTTGTTTGTATAATGTATAATATGTTTGGCACAATGAGAGAGGCCACGAATATCTAGATGTCAATCCATGCCTTTGGTGTACTTGATGATGGGTCATTTCACAAGCAATCTACGCACATATATATATATATATATATATATATATATAGAGAGAGAGAGAGAGAGAGAAAGAGAGAGAGAGAGAGAGAGGGAAGGGGAGAGTGGGGGAGATTTGTGCAATAGAGAGTGTTATATATATATATATATATATATATATATATATAGAGAGAGAGAGAGAGAGAAAGAGAGAGAGAGAGAGAGAGAGGGAAGGGGAGAGTGGGGGAGATTTGTGCAATAGAGAGTGTTATTTACAAGTAAAGAGACAATGGGAGAGATTGGGTGAGAGAGAGGGAGAGGGAGAGGGAGACAAAAGATGTGTATATGTGGTCGTGCATGTCAAATGAGGGAGGGAGGGAGAGAATATCTATGTGTATGCACATGATATAGAGAAAGATAGAGAGAGACACACACATACTTGTGGGAAGATTGAGCCATGGGGGCGAAGGATCTCAAGTCTAGACGTAACTAGTCCACAACTAGGGGGAGGGGGTCATAGGAGAGGGTGGGTGACCTTATATAGACATTTTGAGGCAATGGAGTATTAAATGCATCTTAGAGATGAGAGAGAGCAAGAGTGAGAGTGAGAGGGAGAGGGATAGAGAGGTGGGAGGGAGTGTGGTGTTGCATATATGATTTGTTAACCAAATATGGGGGCATTAGCGACTCCCTTTTCAGCAACAAAATAATCCCATCACACACGTACACTCTCTCCCCTTCTCTCTAAATAGTGTAAATATCTTTTCATCGCCCATGTTCTCTCCAAATCTCTCTCCCCTCCCCCATTTTCCCCAGCAAAAATTAAACCCTAGAAACAATAAGTATTAATTATATCAATAATATTGTAATAAATAATAGTAATTAATAATGTGTGATAATTAATAAAATTATAAAAATATGGATATTTTTTAACCTTGTATAGTGGTGCAATCTCATGGATGTCTCACTTGTAGAATTGTGTTGCATTATCTACCATTGAAGTTGAGTATATTGCAAGAACATAGGTATGTAAAGAAGCCATATGTTTTACTCATATAAGTAGGAGACATGGACCTCAATGAAGACATGCCATTGTTGCACAATAATAGTCAGAATGCCATCGTGTTGGCAAAGAATCTTTTGTTTCATACAAAAACCAAGCACATAGAAGTGAGGTATCACTTAATTTGTCAAGTGTGTGAGGATAAGTGAGTTGGGCTTATCAAACTTCATACTAATGATAACCCTAATAGACATTCTCACTAAGAGTTTGCCCTTCAAAAAGATTTCATATTGCAAGGAGTTGATGGGCATTGGGTGAGGGTGACTCACATGTATTATACCTTGCATATTCTCTCATTTTTTTTGTCCCCCTTAAAGCCACATTGGTCTTTAAGTGGGAGGCTGTTGGGGTAAAGACCAATCTGGTCAGCTATCCATCTCACTCACTAATCCTAATTATATATGTACACACTCATTCTTTATTTTTTGAGTGATAAGACAATAAGATGCTACTCAAAAGAGAGGTATTGGAAGCATTACAAACATAGCATTCTCTCTCTCTCTCTCTCTCTCTCTCTCTCTCTCTCTCTCTCTCTCTCTCTCTCTCTCTCTCTCTCTCTCTCTCTCTCTCTCTCTCTCTCTCTCTCTCTCTCTCTCTCTCTCTCTCTCTCTCTCTCTCTCTCTCTCTCTCTCTCTCTCTCTCTCTCTCTCTCTCTCTCTCTCTCTCTCTCTCTCTCTCTCTCTCTCTTTGAAATCTCCATTCTCCTTGTAGCTCCAACAATTGTGTCTACTTTGCTCCAATGTTTTGCTATTAGAGTTATTGGTCATGTTAACTAGATTCCTCCTTTTGAGTGCAATTTTACAAAACACCACACTCAACTGATTGAGACAAGTTGTGATTAAAATGTTCCATTGTGTGTGCCCAATGATGTATGCCTCTAAGTCCACATTGGTTAAAACAAGGTTTCATATTTGAAACTCAACAAAGCAACATCTAAGCGTGTTCTCTTCAAACAATAACTCTAACTTTGTCCTAAATGTTGTCTAGTGCAACAAGAAATTGTAAATGTTGCCTGTTGTATGGTGGCACAAATGGTGTTATGAATTTGTGTTTCCACCACATAACACATGTGGGGCTTATAGAATTTCCTATTCTCAAGGGTTTCGAGCCTTTTGTAGTACAAGTTGATGAAGTACATGGAGGTCATTCCACATTTCAACATGAATTGTTGCCTTAGCTTAGGTGACCATGAGTGACACAATCGATAGCCTCACTCTTAGTAAGAATGGGTACTTGGAGGCCATTTGGTGAGGCATCTAGTGCCTCACTGAATGGCCTCATTCTTGGTACAATGGGTACTTGGATGCCATTTGATGAGGCATGAATTGTTACCTTAGCTCAAGTGATAATAAGTGACACAATTTCCATCCTCACTATTGATAAGAATGGGTGCTTGGAGGCCATTTGGTAAGGGCTCAAACTTTTAGGACTAGTTTCATAAGCAATGATGCACTAATCCTTGGAGACAATGGGTACTTGGAGGCAATTCAGTGAGACCTCTATTGCCAAGACTAGTTTCATATATCAAGGACACATTAATAACGTTGAGATTGATAGTATCTAGTCTTTATAGGCCTAGCTTAACATGCTAATAACCTTTATCTTGACTATCTCTAGGCTTTGCAAGTTTGAATGCATGACATACTTAGTCAATATGTTTAACTGACGCATTAACTCAACCTTGATTGTATACTCTAGTAGATAATATAAGATGGATGAGGTAGTGCCTCATTAAGTCAATAGCTTATGTAAGACAAACAAGCTGACGAATCCTTGGATATATATGTGTGTTCCCCATAATATCAAAAGCATCGTGGTGCATCATGGCATTGCAATGCTCATAGCTTGTCAATACTACAACCATTTCAACATCGTAAGGTCTAGAATAGGACTATGTGAAGTTGTGGCTCATATGGAAACCTACACTCGCATTGCAACCATCACAATGGTTTCCACAAGTGCTATAGGAAACATGCACATGCTTGTGGAAGACAATTCCTTATAGCATGTTGGTATGCTTGTTACTTAGGGTTTGCATCTAATATGTAGGTGATGATCTCATTGAGCATTTTCTCAATGTTGTGTGGTCTATTGAAAGCATAAAGTGGGCATGAAGAGATCCTCAACTTTTGATCTCCTAGAGTGGATGATGTAATGATGCACCTTGCCAAGGACTTGCTAGTGAAAATTACAAGGCGTAGAAAACAATAGATATATTAGAGAGCTAAGATTTTTTTATTTGGACATCGCAATGATATAATGATGGATTTTCCAATAGTGTGCTCTCATACTAAAGCTTAGATGCAAAATAAACTAAGTTTAAGAGAAGAATTTAAAATAATTTGGTAAACTCTAAGCGGGAATGGATGAAACATTATTTTACGAGGGTCTCCTCTTCCATTAGGGCCAAAAAACATTAAGAACGACACTTTTGTTAATCCATGAATTAAGGAAAGGGCCAAATAGATTTTGCCACGTGGACAAAAATATGGTATTCTTGTCTCCTCTGCTTTTAAGATAGTAGAGTTCATTTTGTGATTCTCCCCTTCTATTTAGCTGAAATCTTCAACCCCTAACAAGTTTTGGTAATCCCAACAACCCCTATTAACTAATAAAAGTTGTCCTCTGACAAAGACATAACAAAGTTAAGTTAATTAAGACCATTTTGAGAATCGGGAGAATTTTTAAAGTTCTTGGCACTCGTAGTATTTTTAATCTATCTCTTTGACCTCTCTCTTTAGGTTTCTTTCTCTGCACATTGTCTGCATACTTGTTGTCTTTTACATGGCGTCCACAAGACGTCCTTCTTGGGAGAATTTTCAAAGTTCTTGGTGCTCGTAGTATTTTTAATATGTCTCCTTGACCTCTCTCTTTAGGTTTCTTTCTATGCACATTGTCTGCATACTCGTTGTCTTTTACATGGCATCCACAAGACGTCCTTCTCATTATATAAACGCTTGCACCATGTATAGTAAGCGCGCAAATGGAGAATGGGAGCCCAAAACATTTACTATAGATGATCGGGTTACAATGCTACCATCTTGCAAGGGTTCTCACAAAGTGAAAAAAAAAACAAGGGGATATCAAATATCATTGGAAGGGACATATCTTTGTCTTCAAAACCACACCTCAAGGCTGGTTTGCTTTGGTGCAACATGTTTACATGGCTAGAGATATGCACTTGGCTCCACGGGAATGTTTTTCCCAACAAGCACACTGTAAGTTTGAGTTGTAAAATATACGTGAGTATATGGTTTTGTTTGAAGGATATGCTAAATAATGGATTGTTGGTTGTAGATATCTTTCCATCAACAAGTTTCGAGTGGCAACCTGTGGTGGAGAGCCTCAGCAGAACATTCCATGCCATCCATAAAGAATTTGCAGACATTATTTATGCTAATCAAACCACGAGTTTTTTTCAGGAAAGTGGAATTTTTGTGTATTATGTACAATATGTGGTTCCTTCAAGAGCATGTGTATATGGATACCTTGACGATCTACAGTTACCAAACCTCTCATCTTTGGATTGGGAGATGGCTGATGAAGCAACAATGGAGAGTTTTAATCTCAAAATTGCTCAAGATATTCAAAAGGCTATGACTCTTGGAAGGATCTCGAGAAGAGTATGCTTATCGTGGTTTTTACCCTTGCATGTTTTTGTAGCTTGCTTTAAAACAGCATGTTTACAACGGACGAAGGTTTCATGGCTAAACAAAAAAATTTCAGAGGAAGATTTGGATAAATTTTTTGGTTTATTTTGGAAAGTCAAGAAGTCCGACCACAAAGGTGACTTTATAAGGTGCAATGTGTGCCCTCAATCATTGGGTTTATCCTATAATATATCTCGACAATCTCTTACAATAGGTTTTGACTATAGAAGATACAAACTTAGATCGGGTGCTTGGGTTCCTTTAGATTCAAATATTGATTGTAAGACATTGAAATTTACACTACAAGTTATCACACAAGAAGTAAAAGAGGTGAACATTACTTCAAAGTGGAGTCTTAAGGATGTAAGAGACACCTTGGAGTTTCTAGACAATGTTACTCCTGGATATAAGTTCAAGGTAAATGGTGTTGTAATTGGAAAAAGAGTTGAGAGCTATGTATCATGTATGAGTTGTTTGCCTCCTAGTGTTGTAAGTTTCGAACCATAAATATGCATGTACAAATAATTTTGAATCTTTCTTTTGCTCACAAATATTGCTGCCAAAAACATGAAATTATACACATTGAGAAGTACTATTTAAAAAAATCTTGGTATAAGCTTTGCGATGATTATGTGAATAACAAATCATCGTTTGTGGACCAAAATGATTTCATTATATCATGAGTTACAAAATTGCAGTAGAATTTAATAGGAAAGACTTGGTACAAGCTTTATAATTCTCTATGATTCTATGAACAAAAAATCCTCTTTCATGGGTGAGATCAATATGACATATCATTACATTTTGGGTTAAAATATTACACTACATATATATATACAAGGGGAATGTCACTTCAGTACAAATAGAAAAATTGATCATTATAAGGCTATTCTTTAGCTTCTCTTTTATCTTTAGCTTCTCCTTGATCTATAGCTTCTCCATCCTTAAGACTTCTCTCCTTCCTTGGAAAAGTTGCTTCATCTTCCATACTTTCATCCATCATCACTAGTTTCCTCTTAATAGGTGTTTCTTTCGTTGCTCGAAGAACTTAATTACCTCAAACACTCTTTTTTCCTTAGGCTTTAGGGGAGATTAACTGAATTTCAATGAGAAAAGCTTAGGCATGCCCTTCATTTTGTGCCCCTTTTGTTTGGACCTTGGAGACTTGTTTTTCTTGGTGGTTTCCATTTTCTTGCCTTTGCCCTTTGTTGTTGCATGTCCTTTTGAATTTTTAGCTAGGAGGGGAATTTGGGTCCACTCGTGTAATTGCCCTATCTAAAACTAGTTCAATATATCTCTCCCATATCCACCACATGTATGCCTTAGGGTAGTCTCTGCACTGTAACAAAGCATACAAGTTGTTTGAAGTAGCAATAGACTTTCACATAAAAAGGATAAAGCACAGAAGACTTACATTCACCCCCTCTACATTCAGTAACTTTGAATCTATTATCCTCGAAGCATTTGAAACCACTCTCCAGCCACAACTATGTACGTCATTTTGCAATGGGACCTCTTGAAGCAGAAACTTGAAAGGTCTATGAGGATCAGTAATGCTTTCAAAGCTAGTGTCCAAGTGGGTAGTAACAAGTCTAGCAGTGCTGCAGATATTAACTTATTAGTGAATATTATAAACTTTATCCAATAAATATAAAATAAAGAGTGTTTATTGATAATACATCTTTGATTGGCCATGGATTCCTGAAAGAGAATTCATAAAAATGACCTCTCTTGTAGGAATGTTGATATAGATTTGGCTCCAATGTCCTCTACAAACCAAAACACAAGTGAGCAATAATAACCTAAAGACAAATCATCAAGAAATAGAATGTTGAAGAAAGTACCTTTCAATATATGGAAAAAAAAAATGATGGTTTGTGACACTATTGAAGTCCTTACAAAACCTTGCAATATTTGAATCAGATTTTGAAAACAAATCCACTGAGAGAAGTGGATCAATAACAAATATACTCTTAGCAATATTAATGCTAAGAGAAGCAACATGTGCCCTATATACAAAGTAAAGAATGAATAAGAAAATGAGTGCAATATAAAAACCCTTGGAAAAATTCATTATAAATAAAGAGAAGCGAAAGAACTTACCTCAAACAACAATAAACTACTAAATCTGTTAGTTGAGTATCCTTTTTCTCAAATAGGATCTTATCCTCTAGAGAAATGTTGAGATAGTATTCTTTCTCAAGACTAACAGAAACATTCACGACCATTTGGCCGTACACTTTGACCATCCTCTCGTAGTTCACTGGGCCAAGAGTCAAAATCTTTCTTTCCCGCCAGATCAAATCCTCATTTTCTATTACCTCTTTCCTTTTCTCCTCCATGACAAATTCCTGCTCACTTGCAACCCTTGTAGGATACAAATGGGTAACCTCTTCAATATTGGGTGCTAGTGGCTCTTTGTGCTTTCTCCTGGGTGGAACATTGAGGATTTCAAATGCCTTTTGATCAGTGGAAGAGGCTTCAAAACTTTGTCAAACCTATATCTAAGTCTGCTAACCATAGTAAAGTATTTATTCATTAATGTAATTCGATGTGCATGGGTAGCTGCAATATAAGCATCATTCATAAAATTTATCAAAAAATCCTATGCTGCCTCTTACAAGCATAGGAGGGCAAACAGCTGCCATATCATGTCGAGGCCATCCATAGAAGCAACAAAGGACAACCTATCTGATATCTCCTTGGCCAGTCTAAAAAATGCAACCTTAGGAATGAGGTGCTTGGTTGACTTTTGAGCTTTCCTGATCTCCCCAAAATACCTCTGCATGGAAAACCATCTTAAATTTTTGCTGAGAGAGGAGAAGTTGAGGGCTCAAACTCACCAAATGATTTGTTCTCTGAGGATTCACCTAAGCATATACTTTACCAGTTGGTGTAATAAGGATAACAATTTCTTCAACTGTCTCCTCAACAATTAGCTCAGCATCTTCTTCAAAAGATTTCTTCACCAACACCTTCATTACAATTTGTTTTGTTTTGGCCATTGAAACCAACACGACGCAATCAGGAAGTTGAATACAAAGGCGACTTACTCCTCTTGCATGATATGGAAGGGGGAATAATGCTTGGCCTAATACAACGCAATAGCGGGGATCTGAGGTTGATCATTTGACCTTATCGCTTTGTATGGGAGCTGAAAGGATGCTATTCCTTGATCCCCTTCTCCTTGCTTCGGATTTCCAATACAATGCGATTACGAATATTTGACATCCTCATTTAACGTTATCGCTTCGTATTGAAGTTGAGAGAGTTGCAGGTCTTGGACAGGTCTTCCTAGCTTCACACAAGTTTGCCCAATACACCGCGATTAGGCAAATTTGATTTCCTTCTTTCCCCTTATCGCTTTGTATTGGGGGCTTCCAACAAAACACAAATGAATGAGCAACCTAGATGTACGGCACCTTTGTCGATTGGGTCTGTCAATACTGTCGGTCGTACGATAGTCATGACGAAAGGTTTTGTCAAACGAATGGCAGTCGTGACGTAAGGTTTGAATTCGCGCTCCCACCAAATGAGAAGTTCTTATATACTTGGGTTGTTGATATCCACGTGTCATATTCTCATTCGCCGTGATATTAGGGTTTCTGGAACATTCCCTCGTGCCTATTTAAGTCCAGTCAAAAATTTTCGCACATTTTTTCTCCTGATTTCCTCCCACACTAAACGTCTTCCTCTCTGCCCTACTCAACGCAATGCCACTTTCAACTTCCACTTCCCCTTGGCTCCATCTCCGTTTCCTTCTCCCCTCTGCTCCTTTCAAGTTTGAATTCTCCGTCTCCATCTCTATCCCCCTCTTAATCACAGACACCCATCCGTCCATAATCCCGTTCCCCTGACGCCACCCACTCTGTTGGCCCCACATCCTGTACTCCATAATCCACATCACCCCCCGTTCATAATATTATTCCCAACTCGCACGTCATTTCGTCCACTTCACCATAGAAACTACCACATCCACCCCTGTCAAAGTTGTATTCGCTTCTCGTCCAAAGTTCTTTCGCAATTTTGGAAGTCCTTCCGCAAGGCACGAGAAGGTGAATACGAAGGTGCTGACTTTTCTCTAATCGTGTCGTATTAACCAGTCCTTGCATGAGGTTTTCTCACACATCTTTCTTTCTTTCACGTTGTATGTGTAGAATCACGCCACCTTGCAAACCGAAACGATGCGATGGTGGAGTTTTGAGATTTGTAAATGCTTATATTCGCGTCATATAATTTGATCTTCCAACACGGAGCAAGGGTTGCACTTCGAGAGCTTTATACATTTATATTTGCATTGTATAGGCAACTAGTCTACATAGCTATTTATTCAAGAAGATGTTAGGAATAGAAATGCCACACATGTCTGCCTCCATATCTTTAAAGAAGAAAAGAGTCCTTGAGCCCACAATGACAAAGGAGTCAGTTGCTTCAGATGTTTCAATAGCATCTCATATGTCAGTGACAAGTGAAGGTTAAGGAAGGCTTCAAAGAAGGGAAAGGCTTAAAATTCTGCAGTGAGGGTCCCAGGGCTTTCTCAAATTATAGATGTTACAGCCTCAGAGAAGCTCTTGGATTTTCTCATAGAAAACAATATTGACATTACTTTCTATCCAACAGCTAGGGAGATTTTCAATCCAGAGTGGGACCTTGATCAAGTTCTTAATTTCTCAAAGGACTATGAAGATTTTGCAGAGTTTGAAGAGTTGCCATATCCTGTTGTTCAGTTGGATTCCAAGGAGTATGTTCACACCCCTGTTGGAAGGTCAGGCACTGAGAAATCCTTGTTTACCAAGAAATGTGGTTATCACTCTCTCAATAGATTTATGTAGCTGAGTTATGCTCTTTACACCCAAAAAAATGGAGGCTTATGCTTAATTCTACTGCATTCATTGTATTTGCCCTTGTGAAATACCCTCTAAAATCTGATGAAAAGCATAAAGAAACCTCAAAATTATCTAGTTGTTGCCTTCTTAAAGAGATAGTAGATGAAGTTAATGTTGGGGAGCAACTAGACACCTAGATGTAAGCATTAGTTGCAAAGGACCTGGATGTTGCTGAATTTAAAGCAAAGATTATAATTGAAGAAACCACTATAGAGGTTGATGAGCCATCTGACAGTCCTTCAAGCCTTATAGTTCCATCTTTGCCTACTTTCCCAATTAAAGACAAGGAATACATATTATTGTCTGATCTCCAAACTCTTTTCAATTTGAAAGAAGATTATTGCTTGGCAATTATTGCAGAGGCATTTGTAGATGCAAAAGGCATAGTGGATGTTGAAAATAAGTCCAAGGAGGACTTACTTAAATTAGACACTCAAATGTCCAATGATATGTTTATAGATGCATCAAATGCTTTTTCCCTATGTTTAAGCAAGGTTAAAGATGTTGAGAGAGAGTTACTAGCTGCTAACAAAGAGTTTGACCAATTTCAAGAGAAGCTTGGAATCTCCAATTTTGGAAGGAAGAATTTAGAATATGTAAAGGAGCTCAAGGATATCAAGGAGACATCAATTAGCTTATGGAATCCAAGCAAACTTGAGAGTGATGAAAATCAAATGGTAATGCATTCTTTTGTTTTTGTGGAATCACATACATATTTTCATTTTTTCATTCTGACTGTTGCTTTTACAGCTAGAGATTGCAGATGAGGATAATTTCTTGGAAAGAGCCAAAGGATTGAGAGTTGGTGGTAGTTCCCTAAAGGATGTTGCACTTGGGCATTACATATCGAGGATTGATCCCAATATTCTATTGGTTTTGCATAGCACTTTCTCACAGAGGAGGCCTCATGGCCAATTGTCTGTGTTAAAGCACTTACAAGACTTCTTGGATACTCAAGTTTGCAATACAATGCGAACAAAGTTATATTTTTGGAAAAGATGGTAGCCATCTGAATATTTGGTTATGGTCCCGACTTCTTTGCCTCCAAGGATGGATACTTCCTTGCATACTCATCTTATGTTGTTTTAGTAGCAAACAAAACAGATATCAAATCCATAGTTGGATACAAGAGAATAAAGTTTTTATGTTATAGAGGAAAAATTCCAGAGGAGGAAGAGAATGTAAAGGCTCTTAAAAGCTAGCCATGTATATAACATTTTGAAAATAGTATCAGTATTTTAGATTCCACCGCATTTATTGTGTTCTTTGAAGTTGTCTTTGAAAAAACCAATTGAATAACTCCTGAAGGGCATTGGTTTTTTTTGCTCCTCCTCCATATCTAGTGCTCCAAAAGAAACACATACATGCTTGGTAGTGAGATTTCTCCATGCCTTGGCTACTGTAAGTTGCTAGAGGCCCTTGCTTTTCCACAAAATAAGGCCCATGAATAAGAAGAATATGCTGTAACAACTCAACAAGCAATAATCAATTTAAATCATTAAACCTTGTTTTCAAAGTAGAAAGGTTTAAATTTATGTCCATCTTACCAAGTAGAAAGTAATATCCTTTTCTCCCCAAGCTTCCTTGATTGCTTGAACAAGATTCACAATTGAACGTTTATACTCTTACGAATAGTTAGATGTTATCTTTTTTTCCCTGGACATTTTTAAAAATATGTCAAGGCGTCTCCAAACCTCCATTCATAGGAATGCAATTCGTAGTGTTCTAGCCACATTTGTTGTGATTACACACAACTCTCTCCAACACTCCCACAACGCATTCATTTGTTTACCAGTATGATTTCTTAGAAATTGTCTAGCTTTTGCAGCCCCCATAGAGACATCCACTAAGACCTCTCTTGTTTTCCTTGAGGCTTTTGGACCCTTTCTCAAGTGAACTTGACCTCCATGAAAACCCATTTTTGATAGTAAAGCCTCACATTTATCAATGCACTTATTTGACAAAGATACTAGTTTTATTGAATATGCATAGTTAAGATGCAGTCTAAGCAACTTATCAATTATTCTAATATCTACATGTAATGTACAAATATGAATGTTCCTTAGAGAGATTGAGAGAATAGGATCCCATAAGCCATCCACATTTTTGAACTTACTCAAATCTATAGAGTTTCGAGTCGGGGCTCTTCTTGATGGCCGCAAAGTACTCCATTCTTTGGATCCCAAACCCTCCATGCAATAAATACAAGGATATTTTGCATTGGTCCCATTACTTATTCCAAGCATACATTTGATAGTTTTTAAGTCAGCACTCATATGCCATTCAACATTAAAACTACCAACACCATCGACTATCAAATTTCACCTTCTTTGAGACTTTATAATATCAGGAATACCTGTATGAGAGAATAACCATTTCAAGATTTCATGACTTTCAGTCGGTACTTGGGCCGCAACAATCCACCAAAGCTCCATCTCGGATTGTATCTTAAGTTGTTGTTCTTGTTCCCTGCCGGTACCGTAATCCAATGCCCTATTCATGATATAAATGCTGACTCTTTTCATCTTTTGTCCCTTTTGAATCTGTGCTTAATCCAATTTTAGTGCAAACTTCAAAATACCACCACATTCTTGAACAGTAAATTTATACATATGGACCATTGCAATCTGGACTCTTTTAAGATCAATCCAAATATTATTAAATGTGTTGTATTCAAAAAAGGCCTTTGTTTTATGTTTTTCATAGGGCATGGATCCTTCTATATGAATATACTCCCCAAAAACATCTAGAATCCTACAATTCATAGCTGTCCTAGCAATTGAAACTGCAAGAGGCCAAGGCAAACCAAATGCACTTATTCTATGGCATTTAAGATTTCTAAACCACAATTTAGAGAGAGCACGATAACCTCTACGATTGATATCCATACTGTCACATGTCTCTACTATTTCATCTAGTTTAACTGTTCCTTTTAAATATTTCACTAACTCTTTCAGAGTTTGGCTTCTCAAGTCTACATTTTCATGTGATTTAAGAATCCTTATAATGTCCTTCTTTGTCATGGTTTCTTTAATAAGCTTAATCCTCTCATCGTTCTCTCGAATATTAATACCTGAAATATTAGAGACACATCCCTTTGCAAGATTTAGTCTCCTTTTCTTCACCGACTACACAAGTCCATTATATTTTTAAGTGGTCTTTTTCTCTCTCTAAATCCTATTGGAGTTTCTTTCAAGCGCATTAATTTTTCTTGCAATGTCTTTAGAGTTTTCTAGATTATCAATCTTGTCTATTAGCTTAGAAATAGTTTTTTGTGCCAATGTTAATGCTTCCTTCATTTCATGCATTTTTTCTGTAAATGTAAAAGATGCAGAATATAACCTCAAGCAATAGCCAAGCATCCCATCACAACCATCTCCAACATACCTTATGAAGTTGTGAATATTGTAAAAAGGAGGATGCTTACCTGTAGAAGGGTCCGAAGGATAAATATTTCCATCCATCCATAAGTCTACATGCTTCTTTCCTTGTAATCGCAACCTGTTAGCTTCATCCTTGTCCAACAATGCTTGATGGTGTATACTCCTCCAAGATGAATAGACAAGATCTAACTAAATAGTAAGTTTATACTTACGTGGTGGGGCTGCGCTTGTATTGCTAGAAGAGGTACTAGTAAACATTTTGGTAGGGAACCCTAAATGGGCAACAATATCATGGAGAAGGAAACAAAAACCACAGGAAAGAGAGGTGCCGAAAATGAACGTTGAGGAACACAAATGAGTGGCTTTTTATGGTGCGAAAAATCAAAAATACAATATTTTTCAATTTTCAAGAGAATAAGACTAAAAGGGTGACACTTAACGTCCATTAAAGATTGAAGATATTTAATACCTGACCTCTTAAATGAATCATATATTCTCTCGTTAATCACGTCCAAGCAGCCAAATTTGGAGGGTTTTTCTCTTCTAAACCTCTTCTAATTAGCAACTTAATCATTTTCTTACGAGTGCCATTTTGAAACGTTTTTGGCCCTAATGCATGTCTCAGAAGATAGTTGGCAAACATAACCAAAACACCAAATTATGAAACTTTACGAGTCGACCGAGGAATATTTCTCAACTAAGGGCTTCCTCTGTGGCCCCTAGGACACAAAAGAGGTGTTCCTAATAATTTTCACACCTCACAACTCAATGCAATGCATTAATCTAACCAATGGGCATAGAAGTCAAGAACCAACCAATGTCTAGGCTCACATATGACTTCTTCTCATAATAGGAGCCTTACAATATTAATGGCGCCTTGGGGGGGGTGGGGATATTGAACATATCTAACATTGCTTTCATTGGACTACATGCATCTTCAAGAATTGGTCAAAATGAGCATGGAACATGATGACACACTCAACATGGTAGCCCTTCCAATTGTATTGCAACTTGAATTTATGGGGCATTGCCTCAATTGTCCAAACCTTAATTCACTTGATGTCTGTGATATTGTGAATGTCATGAATATGTTAGCTAGGCCATATGTGTCTACTATGCTAATTATATCTTTTAGCACCCTGTGGTGCCATGACAAGGTGCACGGTAGCGATGCCAACAAATTATATCAAACGATGTCTTATGTCTTAGTTGCTAGCATTATTGTTTGGGGACTGGTAATGTATTGCTTCAGTGAGTACAGCAACAAGAGGTATGCTTTGTACATCAATAGGGGGTGTGGTTTGAATAGTGTGTGTAGCCTGAATTGGGTGGATATTCACATCATGATCTTTTCGCTTAAGTGCAACTTGTTGTCATACTGGCCATGGAAAAATGGAAGTAGGGAGGGGAATACAATTTCCTGGTAGTTTTGACATTAGCTTGGCAATCCATCTTGCTTAAATGTTGCCATCAGATTCTAAAACAAGTTAGAAGTTATAAGATGGATGAGAATAACTTATATGCACCTATTGTAAGCACATTGTCTTGAAGGCTTAAGCATATTATGAAGGACCAAAAAGTCATTATGTGCTTCTAGCTTGCTCATGAAATGGAAGTGTGAGAGCTCATTGCTATGCTATATAATATGTACAATTGCCCCTTCAAATAGGACGTACAATCTTAACATGTTTGTGACTCTGCCCTATGATTGCCTTGTACCTCATTTACAACCAGATTGTATTGCACGTTGTAAGCAAGTATGTCTACATGTTTGATACAAGTGATTGCACCCTTATGTTTTTCACACACCCATCATCCAAGAGATCAAAGGATTGTCAAGCATGGACCTTCATTCAAAGTGTACTACAAGAAAAATCATATTTTGTCTCACTAATGTTGACAAATATGCTAATGACACTAGGCAAATATTTGCATGGGAGTAGTCCTTGTTGTCCTAGTGTCCTTGATGTCATTTGTGAGAAAGGGTGGGTATTACACATTTGGACGAATCTCCATACTGTGGTCATGTTCTTGTCACTGGATTGTCCAATTTTTGAATTGTTCATTGATCTCAAATAATGACTTGTAATATGGTTGTTGATATTTTTTTAAGGCAATTGCAACTCTTGCTCTTAATCAAGATGTTTTGCATTGGCAAGTCTAATATTGACCTTCAAATATGCATGGCTACTCAATGCTTCAAAGAACAATTTTATATCTTTCTAGTGGGGTGGTCTAACATGTGATGATGTAGTTTGATGACAATTTGTGAAGACAATGGGCTACTACAGGGTCATGTTCCCTCAACTCTAAAAAACAAACATGGAGCATTGTAGTTTTGGTGCATTTATGATAAAAGTAATGAAATCTTTTCAATATCTTTGCTTGCTAAAAGACACAAGAATGCTACATTTGCATTAACACTAAGCACATAATTGGTAGTTCTATGCAAGCAAGATGGATAGTTGCATGATGATGGCATGCAAGATAGATGGGTAGTTGCATGATGATGGCATGCAAGATAGATAGGTAGTAGCATGATTATAGCATGGAACGTAGATCGTAACATCAATGTAGAAGAGTGTACGAGGAGATAATCTATCTGTCATCGCGGTTTCCATATCACGCGTCACCGTCACCGCTCGTATCACATTGTTGTCATATTATGCTTGTTAGCATATTATAAGGCTACCATAAGAGCATTCACACCAACTCAGCTCTGTCAACTTATCAGCATAGCAAGAGGATTACAGTTTGCATCTTAGTTCAACATGGCCACCTTATGTAGATTCTATGACCATGTGTAGTTTTGATCTTTAATCAAAAGAAACTGATTTAATGAGCAAACATTCATTTCCAAGTGTGTAAAGTACCTAGTTCAGATCACCTATGAACAGGAACATCCTTGTAATGCCCACTAATCAACTAGTTGCATCACCTTGTGCAAAATGGGACGCCATATCCACATGTTGTGATCACTCTTCTATGACCACTTCAATTCAATGCAAGTCAATCATACATCTCTCTCATGTGGCCAGTCTAGTTGAATCATGCAAGACTTACACTATGGTCACGTGTAGATGCACAAAAACTAGTGACAACATAATAGATAGTATGACATTTAAGGATGGATGTAATTCGGATTAGTAGATCTTGTGAAAAATTCCAACTAGCCAATGCTTGGCCACAATGGGTTTGACATGACCCATCACTCGTTAGAATAGATTATTCTAGTCCCAGTCATATTCATTTTGGGAACTACGAAATGAAATTGGTCAAGTTCCCATTGAAAAGCTCATTGTAACTCTACCTCCCCCAAATAAAGATGTGCAAACACCAGACATACTAAAAATTCTAATGGTGTATCTTATTTAGCAAGCAAGTTGTTTGCATCAAAAGCTTGCTCTTTCTATCACACATTATCATACCTACTTTAGCCATGTCCAGATTTAAGATACTAATCTCAAGGATGTGAATGTTGTTGGGTGTAAAGGCCCTTACACTACTCCCGTGTGTATATTACTTTACACACGTGAACTCACCCTTGCACGGTGTAAGTGTATCGTACCCTAAGTATAAATACATTATTTTATTCATTGTGTGTACGACACTAGTACACACCTATCCGTGGACTCTCACTCTCACACTGACTCACTGTCCACTCAACTACTACTGCACCTCAATCAACGCGCATACTCTATTTTGCTTCCACTCGCACTCTTCAAATTGGTATCAGAGCATGAGAATCGGCGTAAACAGTCATGACTGGCAATTATTGCAATCAATGCAGTTGTTACCATTGTGACCAACAGGCGGTAGCTGCAATACCGTCTGCAACAAGTGTGACAGGCTAGTGGGCCTATCAAAGGCTGGTCAACTCGATGCCTTATGGTTCAAGCAAACTGCGGGGACCAACAACCGGGATTGCGCATGATGGCCCAAGCAGCAAAGCGATGGGCAGCATGATATGCAAAGGTCAACGGATGGGCCCGTTTCATCATTTTTCAATCTTTTTTGTCATATTTAATTTCTTTAAATATTAGGCCCCTTATTTAACTGGGTGTTCACACGTGCAAGCACAAAACACAGATCTATGTGAATTTACACCTAAAACTTTAGGGCTTCTCCTAGATTTGGTACCGAACACACATAATAGTGACTGTTGTCCCATAAATTGCAAACATTGGGTGCACATGCCTCGAAAATTTTGGGGTTTTCATGTATAAGTGAAATTTTGCTCAGTTGAGCCAATTTCATTGAAATTTGTACACTCTTGGACCTCGAAATTTGGGGCTTTTGTAGAATTCGTGAAATTTTTGCAACATTTGCCCATATTTGATGCTTGGTAGAATGTATTGATGCAATTGGGGCAGATTCACTGTAAAAATTTTGAGGCTTTTCGCATCAGTGATGCACTTTGAGTCGATTTGGGCCTTGACAGTGAAATTTGCAACAGATTCATTGCTAAGTGGGAGAAATTTGAACTTGGGATGTTTCAAATGGTGTAAAAGGGTAGCTTCTCTTGGTATACGTATTGATGAATGCTCATTATGCAGTGAAACTTTGGTATATACTCAGCACTTGGTTATTGCATTTGGGCATTATGGTGATATATTATTGAAATGGGAGCTGCCATTTGTGCAAATGTATTAGATTTAATTCAGGTGCATGTTGTAATCAATACTTGAGACTGAAATTACAACAAAACATTTGCTTCTTGGACACCTTGGAAGTACAAGTGTGTGTACTTGCTATTACATTTAGCAGCAACTTTGCTAATTGGCTGAAAGTATTCAGCATTTTATTGTACAAGACACCACATTTACTTTTTTTGTTTCTTTAGGGGTAGAGTTGCCATCCTTTTCATTCTTTTTGCCTTTTGCATTAGCATGCTTCTTGCATTCTTATTCCTTTTTAAAGTACATGCAATCGAACTTTTTATGCCCTTTGCAACCACATTGATAACAAGTGACATCTTGTTGTTTTTCCTTGCTTTTGCTGCAATTTTTGTTCTTATTTGCAGCAATTGACCTTTTTTTCAGTTCTTCCTCTTACATTGTAGACCGATCCACTATTTTCCCCACTTGCCTTACATCTAATCTCTTCATCGATAATAGAACCATGCACACTATCAAATGTCAAATTGGGATTGTTGCTCAATGACACAACCAATGCTTCCTACGAATCGGGTAAAGTCATGAGTAAGAAGATAGCCCTTAATTTAGGATAAAAATTTGGCAAGCTTGCATCTTGTAACTGACTCAAAATACCAATGAAAGCATTCAAATGCTCTAAAGCGAGCTTAGACTCATCAAGCTTCAAGTTTACCAACTTTTACATGAGATGTAACTAATTGACATGAGTTGTATTCTTATACGTAGCCTTGAGTTTCTCCCAAAATGCATAGGCAATAGCAAGTCCCTTGATATCAACCAAGGTATCATCTGTGACAACCATTTTAATGTAAGTAAGTAATGGCCTTTTTATTCATTTTAGCCCAATCCTCATCTGACAAAGCAACATGCTTATGTTCTGCCAAGGCATCATCACAATCCTTCAGAAAGAGTATACCCTACATACGATCTTTCCAAATATCAAAGCCATTGCCATTAAATTACAAATCTCAAAAGAGATTCTTTATATCAAATGTAGATGCACTTTGAGGAGATGTAAGTAGATCAAGATGTTGATTTGCTTGTTACATCTTCAGATCCACATGCTATGACAGTGGAGGATATGTAGATTACTAAAAGGGATGTGATAGATGCTTTGTTGTCAGCTCATGATGGTTTGTCACAATCATGGATTGTTGACAGCGGTGCTTCATTTCATGTAACTCCATCTTTAGAGTATTTTTTTTCTTACGCAGAATGTAATCTTAGGAATGTCTATATAGGCAACAACCATGCATGTGATATTGAAGGAATGGACACCTCGCTCTTGAAAATGGTCAAAAACTCATCCTTTATGATGTTAGGTATGTACCTGGTATTAAGAAGAGTCTACTTTTTGTTGGGTAGCTAGAAAACAAGGGTTACTTCATAACTTTTGGTGGTGGAATGTGGGAGATACAGAAAGGGTCTATGCTAGTCACTAGAGGTGGTAAAAAAGAGACTCTATATTATCTCTACTACAAGCCACTTCTTGGAAAGCTCATTGCAATTGTTGAAGTACAGTCACACATGGAGTTATGGCACAAGTATCTTGGACACATGAGCCAAAAGGATTTGTAAGCACTTTCTTCACTTGAAAGAGTTGATGTGAAAAACCCAAAGCTTGACTTTTGTGATGATTGTGTTTTGGGAAAACATGTAAAGAGCTCATATTCTCATGGAGTAGTTTAGCAGCCAAATAATGAGGTCATTGACATTCCTTTGGATGTGGATCCATTACCTGATAACACACATCATTGGATAAGGTCTACTCATATCAAAAGACCTATACAAAGGTTTGATTCCTCTTTGAAATGCATTTTACTTAGAGACAAGGGTGAGCCTCTTACGTATGAAGAGGCATTATCATGTGAGTTAAAGAAAAAGTAGGAGCTAGCTATGTTGGAAGAAATGAAGCCATTGTATCAGAATGATACTTGGGATTTGGTTCCATTACCCAAAGACCGAAAAGCTATTCTTAACTAACGGGTCTATCAAATCAAGTGTGTGGATAGCAAACCAAAATACAAAGCAAGGCTTGTAGCTAAGGTCTATACACAGAAAGAGGGAATTGACTTTCAGGAAGTATTTTCACTTGTTATCAAAATGACCACTCTTTGGGTATTGTTTGCCATTGTAGCATTTGTGGATCTTGAACTCGATCAAATGGATGCTAGTATTGCATTCCTACATGGTGATTTAGAAGAAGAGTTGTATATGAAGCATCCAGAAGGCTTTGTTATACAAGGAAAGGGGCATTTAGTGTGTAAGCTTAAGAGAAGCTTGTATGGTTTGAAACAAGCTCCTAGACAATGGTATAAAAAGTTTGATATCTTCATGCTCTCACATGGGTTTAAAAGAAGTAATGCAGATCGCTGCCTATATATTAAGAAAGCTGATGATGAAAGCCATCTTATACTTGTACTTTATGTGGATGATATGCTCATTGCTGGTAAGCACAAAAGCCAAGTTAATTCCGTTTTTTCCATAAAGGACTTCGTATTGTTGAACACATTTTGGGCATGCATGTGACAAGAGATAGAGAGCAACAGCTCTTGTTTCTCTCACAAGAAAAGTACATCAACAAAATCCTTGACCGTTTTTCTATGGCTGATGTTAAGCCACTTGGTGTTCCTTTACCATCATATCTTAATCTTAGTAAAGTAGATTGCCCAAAAGATGATACAACAACAGCCAGCTCTATGGAGGGTATTTCTTATGCTTCCACTTGTGGTTCACTCATGTATGCTATGGTTGCCACTAGACCTAAATTGCTCATGCAATGGGAGTTGTGAGCAAGTTTATATCAAATCCTGGCAAAGCACATTGAGGAGTGAAATGCATCTTACGATACCTTAAGGATAAACAAAGAAAATGTATTTACTATGGAAAGGGTACGTTAGATCTGCAAGGATATTGTGATGCAGACATGACAGGTGACTTGGATACTCGCAAGTCTAGTAGTGGGTAATCTTAACCGATGGGGCAATTTCATGGTGCTCTAGATTGCAAAAGATAGTATCACTTTCTATTATTGAGGCTGAATATATTTCAACCAACCACTAAAGCTTCGAAAGAAGCTGTATGGCTTGGTCATCTGGTCAAGGATTTTGGACTGCCCACCAAAACACATGTACTTGGATGTGATAGCTAGAGTGTGGTATGCCTAGCTAAAAATGCCATGTTTCATGCACATACCAAACATATTGATGTTCAATATCATTTCATCAAACAAGTTCTTGATGATGATCTAGTCACACTAACTAAGATCAAAACACAAGATAACCCAACATCTGTTCTCACTAAAAGTCTTGCAAAGGCTTAACATGAGCATTCCATTCGACTAGTGGAAGTTGGTTAAAGGTTCACTTACAACCTTTAAGTGGGAGGTGGTTGGGTGTAAAGGCCCTTACGCTACTCCCATGTGTATATTACTTTACACATGTGACCTCACCCTTGCGGGCGTAAGTGTACCGTACCCTAAGTATAAATACATTCTTTTATTCTTTGTGTATACCACACTAGTACACACTGATCCGTCACTCTCACTCTTGCACTTACTAATTGTTCACTCAACTACTACTGCACCTCGATCAATGCACATACTCTATTTTGCTTCCACTCGCACTCTTCAAATGTAAAGGAGTCTTGTAGGTGCACAGAAACTCACTGGCTCCTGGTGTACAAACATGCACTACTGCAAGTCCCCCAGTAACTGGAAACCACCTTTTTCTAATGCAAATAACCTCAAGCATGACACCTTTAAGGGCACCTGCAGCATTATTTGTCTATGCATGATTTGACTTCCAAGAAAACTTTCAAGATGCAGTCTCTTGTAGCTCTTTGCTCTTTAGATTCAGCGGGTTATGCTTGATCTTATTATGCCAATTTCATAATCTGTTTTTATTAATGATTGTCCATTAATATCTCTCCTCCCTATCCCTATCATGCCAATAACTAAAGCTATATACATGGTGTGAGTTTATTATAATCTACTTCATAAGAGAACCCAAAATTTACGTCAATATGGTGAAACTCATAGTGTTTGGTATACGACTGATTCTCCCATGCAATCCCAAGCATTTTACTGTGGTGTGGGTTTCCATAGATCCGAATCTCCAAACAGTCTTCCCAGAACAGTTTATCTTGATGTGAATCTCCAAGGAATTCCCTAAACATTTTACCTGGATGGGAACTGGAGATAGTTAAATTGTCTGGTACGACTGAATATCTCACCAAAACCCAAGCATTCTACTGTGATGTGAAATTAATTGCTGTGTACCTGAATCTCCCACTAGTTCCCCAAGCATTTCACCTTGATATGAATTCTATTGTGTTGTGCTGTCGAAGCTCCAAGTAATTTCCCACCTAGATGTGAATTGGGGATGGACAAATTGTCATCCCATTCTCATGACATGTGAGCTGATGGATATTCAATACAAATGGCATTTTCTCTTACCCATTTGCATAAAATAGTTAGGCCTTAGGACACAGCATAATCAGCTCAGGAAAAGAACAACTTTTTCTAAACTTCTTTGTGTAAACTCAGTTCGTGGACCAAGATTTGTCTTTTCACACGAGGACAGAGTGAGGGCCTTCACTCTTATGTACACAGTTGTTCAATTACACTGCTGATGGAAAAGAGAGTGATCTTAGGGAACTAGAAATCCATCCAGGAAAGAGAATAAGTTCTGTTGTATACGAAAAGGGCAAATGCAAACTCCATGTCTGACAAGTCTTTACAAATACATGATACACCGGAAATGCTACTTCCAACACCCCAAATGAAAAAAGGGAAAATAACATTTTTAAAAACCTTTTTGAATAAGGTTTTGTATCTCCAGCATTGCCTTTAGTCTAGAGCCTGCTTCAAGATAACCTTTTTGTTGTTGTCTGCTGACACAGATCTATGCATCCCTCTGGCAGATTGATTGTCAGCAACAGTACCACAGTACAATGAGGTCATTATTTGAGCTTGTGTGCAGAATCCACTCTGGTTATCTATACCGCAGCAGGTCACCTATTCTCGAATCTTTTGTACACCTACCCAGCGAGCATAGTCCACCCACCTGAACAAAACACCAACAAAGTAACATTTGCTTTTTGAATGAAATCTAACAAGCAGGCACATGGAGCCTCAGACGTCATGTTTTTGAGAATGCATGAGTATCTATGTCCTTAAATTGCAAACTAGTTGGAAATTGAAGATTAGATAAATGGATGCCAAACTTACATCAGCGAGCCGAGGAATGTATTCCCTGTCCTGACCGCAAAACATATAACACTGAGTGCTAGTTTCTGATTATGTAGCCATGGTTCAAGAATACGCTGCTCAATAACACCAGCCAGTATTTGATATCTACAGCATTGAAAATGGAGTCAGAACAATGGCAATCATAATTGTGTACATGGGCTTAGCAGCAGTATCGTGAAATCAACAACACACCTCAGATTACTTGACACTGCCATGTAAACACCATAGGCTAAACTAGTAGACAAAATAGGTACATCCTCTGCCTGCCCGGCAAAGTCTTTGTCAATTGCCTTCCTCACATTAATAAGTGCATTAGTTACTCCTGTTCCAACCTGCATGAATTGGAAATATCAAATACTGGCAGCATGACACATTTTTGGTTATAGATACAAACAACCAACCAATGGCTAGTTACATACCAGTGATGCAGAGGTCCCTACGCACAACAGCTTTGCACCATTGCGCTGCAGAGCATAATTCAAAGTCATTCCATTAAGGAAAAACAAATCACGAGAAACAGTATCTAAGTATATAATGCACTCAAACCATCTGATTGTGATAACTCAATTTACCACTATGGCACCAATGCGCTGTAAGAATGAATAAGATGTCCCTCTGAGTGCAACCTACATGGCAAACAGTATTTTCAATCAGCTTTAAACTATCACAACATCCCTGGCACCCAATCAACAAGAATGATAGTTAAACCTGAAAAGCATTATCTGGACACCCATGGAAAAACTTAGCAATGGCCCCAGCTTGAGTAGAAATGGGAGCCCGTAATGACACTGTTGGAGCAGGTAGCCATACCAACATGAAGTCTGCAATCAATGCCATCACCTGCAATACACACATCAATCTCTCTCTCTCTCTCTCTCTCTCTCTCTCTCTCTCTCTCTCTCTCTCTCTGTGCTGTGCACATTTTCCTTCTCAAGTTTTGGGACATGGTGGACACATTTTTGGCATCCAATGTTTGCCAAAACCATTTTTGAGAACCAATACAAAAAGCTTCAACCTGAAAATATGCTGGTTTTGTAACGAAATATTTGAATGGCACTTCACCGATATATTAACTATAATGGGCTTTAACTAATCAATTATAAGACCTCTCTGAAGATTTAAAGGTTTTTTCCTAATTTTTGCAATTTACTTGATACTAAACATCAGTTTTTGGTGAACACCACTGGCATCGCTCTGGCCGGAACCTTAATCATTTGGGCTGTTGGGTCCTGCACCAGCTGTGCGTGTCAGGGACTAGGAATCCTGCTGCTTCAGTGGAAACATTCTCAGATCCTCCTCTTTCTTCATTGAGTTGCACTTTCAGCCCTCTCTGCTCTCCCTGTGCATTCATTTACAGCAATGTGGCATCTCTAGTTTTCTGCTCCAGCAGTGCACCATTCTGTAAATTAGCTGTCATCTACAGCCTTCTCTGTGTATGTGTGTGTGTGCACACGTGCATGTGCGTACATGCATGCACATGCACACGTGTGCAAGCTCTCTTCTTTCTACAAGACAATGATTTCAAATTTTCAGATGCATGCTTTTGAGGCAAAATGGGAGAACAGGAAAAAGACAGGATGTTGCTACAAATACTGTTCTTCTTAGTGTTTTCTGGACAGCAAGATTCAACTGAAGTCAGTTTGTATAACATGCATCATGCACTTCAGGGAGATTTTGTGGAAAGAAGAGCAAAACGGACAGACCCTTTACCCTCTTTTAATTAAAATGTCATACAACCTACAACTGTGACGCCCTTGAAAAAATATTATAAAAGAGCCATCACAACTTTCAAGGCAAGATGCCCTCTGCACAAATGGTGTGAGATTATTGGTAACTTTTTCTTGAAGCAATACATTTTGCCAATGATGTTTCTAATATGTTTTGTTTATACATAGTGAGCATATGCAATTTTGATGCTTGAGAGGCTGCTGAAAAGCACAAGCAGGTAAAAGCTTTCTTGCAGGACTCTTTTTCACAAGCACTAGTAACTGCTTGGTTGTAAGCACCAGGCAGTCATCGAAAGAATATAACATTCCAAAACTTGAGGGGCAAAGGAACAATCTTCCATAACATCTTTGGAACTATTAATACTCTCATGCAAAGTAGCATCAGTCCAGAAAATTCAACAGTAAAATACTGCTGATCAACACAAGATCCCAATGGCCTCGTAATACAAAATCCCAATAGCCTCATAACACAAACCAGTAGCAAACTAGGAGAAACAATCATGCTCCTGCACATGAGAGAAACAATTTGATGTAAATTAAGCAATGTGTCAGTGGTCACTGTAAAGATAGTAGTGGAATCGGCATAAATACCACATCAGCAAAAACGAAATCCAGTTCCTTGGAGAAATTTTCTCTGCGCCTCTCCAGTTCAGCTGCTGTCTGTCCACACCAAACACAAAAGACCAACAATCACAGAGTATGATATGAGATTTGGAGGTAATCTGCTGCTCAACTGTAGCAATGCAGTTTTGTTCTGTGTATTTTATTTCACAAATTCAATACTGACAATGTAGAGCACAAGAGAAGCCAGTCACCTTAGTGAATATGCCAACACCACATTCGATTGCAACCTTGGTTAGGAAAAGATCATCAGCCAGTAACCTTTCTTTGAAACCTCCAAACTGAAGAAGCCATCGGAAAATTGGATTTGTTTGAAGCTCAAAATACCGGTGAACAATTGCAGCAGGGATTCGGCCTTGCTGTATTGCAGAAGCCAAATCTGCAGGTAAATCGCTCAGAGCTTTTCCAAGACTATACAAGGCCAGAATAGCTTCTGACCGGTTTTTCTCGGAGTCACTTTCATCAGGTGCCCCACCAGAGTCCCCACCACCACCTCCACCTGTGCCTGCTCCATCATCGTCACCATTTCCATCATCACCACTAGCTAGCTCACCAGGAAATGCTGCTGAAGATGCATTCAAGCATACCCGTGAAGATCGATAATACGATTTTTGCAAAACTCTCTTGCTTTTGGAGAAGCATGCAGAGCCAGGAGCAGAATTATGCCAAGAGTCGGACCCATACAGATCTGAAACGAGAACACAGGGGCTGGAATAAAGCTTATTCGGGTTCGACGACAATGTCAACAAAGCTGAAGATGAAGGTGAATTTCCAAGCGGAGAGGACAGTTGTAATATCGTCAAACTCAGTGACATTGTGAAGGAAATCTGTGTACGATAATCAGATGTACCCAGGCGCAACCCCTGTGGCAATGACCAATAGCAATAACTTTTTTAATGATTGTGCATCAGTGCAACATACCTCATCAACAACAAAGAGATATACATTGTTCAATGTTTACTCCCTATTAACTGTCATATGGACTAAGGGTATGTAGAGCACTCTCATTTGTTTAGTCATTATTGACTGAAATGGATCAGCATCTACAAAGTGAATATATATACAATTTGCCAAACTTCCATCAGAATGAATCTTGCCAAAAGATCACCATCACACTTTTCTGTATTGTGATCATACATAAAACTTGGATCACAGCTGAAACTTTATAACAGTGTATGGGATGAAGCTATTTCTGTCTTCTTGAAATCGAGGATTGACGAAAGGTTCTCATTCCAGAGTGTGCAGTTTTCTTTTCCTTGTGCTATTTTGGCCTCAATCAGCCCTTGCCACACAGTTTCAAACTCAGTTTGTAGCAGACCTTGCATGATCTTGGTTCCAAACCATTTTTCTTTCTTAGATATGTGATAATAAAAACTGCCAAAACCAGAGATTTCTTCCGTAACAACAGGCTTTTCGCTTGAGGAGCGAGATCAGATAAGCAGGCAAAGAAAAAAGTAGCCAAGCAAGGCACCTTGTGAGATTCTGTCGTTGTCGTAATGGAGGAGCGTCCGGGTAGCTGCAGCAAGCCTGCGGTACTGGGAGGGTCTAGTTCTGCGGTTGCGTAAGAAGAGGAAGGAGAAGGCGCGGGCGGCCTTCCTCTTCTTCTTCTTCTTCTTCTTCTTCTTCTTCTTCGTCTCTCTCAGAAAGAGGTGCTGGCGATCTTCTTCTTCGTCGTCGTCCTGTAGGCGCTCTCTCTCTCTCTCTCTCTCTCTCTCTCTCTCTCTCTCTCTCTCTCGGAGAAAGAGGTGCTGGCGATCTTCTTCTTCTTCCTCCTCCTCCTCCTCTAGGCGCTCTCTCTCTCTCTCTCTCTCTCTCTCTCTCTCTCTCTGTGCGTGTCTGTGCGTCTTTCTTCTTCCTCCTTGGCTGCCTGTTTGCGGCGAGAAAGGATTCACCTCAGATGTAGATGAGAGGGTATTCTGTGCTGCGACCGCGCTCTCCTTGTCTGCCTTTTGCTGCTTCGTGCTGACCTGGACCCTCCTGACCATCAAGCCCCAACGAACCGTCCAGCGTGGCATCCCGCGTGGCGGGAATCTTGAATGAATCTGCAGGTATTGGTGCCCCTTCCGTGCGACAGCTTTTTAAAATAAATGGAAAATCGGCCTTCTGATTAAAGCTCAACCACATATGAGTCATGACCTTTCGTTGGGCCTTCCCTACTCACGACACACAAAAGGGGGGGTTCCCACGGAAGACTTCTGGTGTTGGAGTGAACCACTCCAAAGTGTTCAAGCTTGCATCTTCCACCTTCCTTTTCAAGACGTGAAAAAGATTTTTGCTCGTATTCGTTGAATGCCAGGGCCCACGCTTTACATCGAGACTCGTAGTCGAGCACCACCCAAACCCTTCACTGCCAAATGTGGTTCCATTCACAACTTCCGTCTTGGTGACAAACCAAATGGGGCCATAATCACTTTTTTACACTGTTGACGATGCCTTCATCGTTGCCCATGAGTATGGAACCCTTTTTTGTAATGTGTTTTTCTGCCTTTCACTAGATATGAGATGACCCTGTTGTTTCTCGCACGAAGGTGCAAGCACCTCAGAGCCGCCCAATCATGGGACTCAATGCAAAGACCTGTCACAACACATGAACCCTACCCAACCATCTAGGTCGTCGCTCGTTGGTGTGAGTATGGAACCCTTGACTTCAAGCTTAGCACACCATCTCATTACCACTCAAGCTAGTGGGTCTTGACATTTTGCCTTTCTTTTAGATGAGGCTTGGTATATTGATGCTAGATCTTTAATACAATTCCATAAAATAGCAACTTTTTTTTAATGTAAAAAGATATAGTATTACTGTGAACATCACCAAAAGGAACACAACTTAAATTACTGAAGCTTGGTGGCATGTGTTTGCTCATGGCTTAGGGTTGTTCGTTATGCATGTCAAATCAACTTATAGGAAACATCGTGATCACGATAATTTGTGCATGGATACGCAACAAATTATAAAAACAAAGAAACAATATCTTATGGTAAACCAAACATCTTGATAATAAATAAATTGCCTTGTGGGAATTCCCTCCTAGACTTTCTTTGAGGTTCGACACAACAGGGCCAAAGCTAGGAAGTATGAATCTCAAAGAAATAGAACATAACAACGATGTGAAGACAGATAACACTAGTTCAAGTAATAAGTCACAAATGTTTTGAGGGAACATTCTATTCTAGGCTACATCACCTTTATCCACATATAATACGTAAAGGATTCAGAATCACATAAAAAGTTCATCACAATGAAATATCCCTTTTTACACTATGCTCAAGAATCTAGTAGAGGATAAAAGGAAGAGATAGTGTGGAAAGTAAGTTCAAGTAGATCTTGATTGTAGCACATTTTATCCAAAAGGAATTCTTGAAGTTCTATATCATTAAACTACAATTTATTGTCCAGAAGGAATTTTCATTAATTGAAATGCAATTTTAAATTTGGCTTTTATGACTATTTTGATAAGTTGAAAGAATTTAGTAGCATTTTAGTACACCCATCGCATTTGGCTTATGAGAGGCAAACTTGGGAATAATGTGTTTCAAGCATTGAATAAATTTGAGACACTCTATTAGATGTGGTTATAAGGTGTTTACACAAGACAACTAATAATGTTTTAATACAAAAGCTATGGTTCAAGGCATTTTTCATTATAAAGGAAATGGACATCATATTTATTGTAAAGAAGTATTAAAGATGTAAGGGTGAACTTGAGGTTACTAACGTGCTAATGTTCTCATGAACACATGTTAGAACACCAAGTGAGGACAAGGGGCTTTAGAGTTTACAAAAATGTTAAGAGGGAGGATTGAAAAGAATGTGGGGGCAAAGTATAAATGCACTTTCCAAGCACATGCTATGACATCTAAGGTGAGAATCAAGGACTCATGGTGGCTGTGGACATTAAGATATCACTTAACCTATCAAACCTAGAATTGTGAGATCAAAATGCAACGACACCCATAAACAAACCATCTTTTTAAGAATTTGGACTTGCTCTCTCCTATAGTAATCTCACTTTAATCGAATGGATAGTCAACCATTGGATGTATTACATAATCCCCTTGATCTAACATTGTGTTTTGATTATTGAACTTATGGGTCATGTCCCATGGATGCATGTGCTCTTACTTTACCTAAGTTCTAGCATTAATGCAATATAAACATTTCTTTCCCTACAAATGATTTTCATTCTTTAAAAACCCCATTTATTACTTCCTTAACAATATGTACCTTTTAAAATATATTATGGCCTTTTAAATGCTTCAATGACATCTTTGATTTGGCCTTTTAACCACCTCTTTTGTTTCAAGCTTAGCTATCATATGTTGCAATGCATGTGTAGTTTTGATTTGAAGTTTGCATCCACACATCCTTCATCTATTTGAGCTTCAATAAATATTTGTTTCTACATATTTACATCATAATGACCATGGACAATCCTTTTAAAACACCCCATCACCTAGGCTTATTTTTTCAACATTTACCCTAAGGCAATGCTAAATGAATGGTGAGGGGTAGGGTTCATGTGGCTTTGAAGGATTAGCCCAATTCTACAATGATATTTTGCTTTTCCTTTCTCTTTCTTTTTTTGTGGAAAACATTTAATGTATTTTTCGAAAAAAAAATCTTTTTTTGGTATATTTTGCATTCTCTTTTTTTTTTTTTGGTGAGGAGCCAATGCATGGGTGCGACTAGAGTAAATTGAATTATGCAATTGAATTTGAGCGTGTGGTAGAATGGTACATGCATCAAGGCTACTAAATTCTTTTATATTGGTACTTGTGTATGTTGTTTTGATTGTGTTGCTATGCTTCTTGCCATCCCACTAATTAAGTACTTAGTCATATGTGTGTTTTTGGTTGTAAATTGTAGAAGCTTTGTTCAAAGCCCTATTGAGAAGCTTGTACCTATTAGACACGGAGGATTGTAGAACATCGCATGATGTAGGCCAAGAGTATAGCTCTATGGAAATGGATATCATGCACAAAAGAGACAAGAGATGGACATCTAGAGAGAGAGAGAGAGAGAGAGAGAGAGAGTGTGTGTGTGTGTGTGTGTGTGTGTGTGTGTGAGAGAGAGAGAGAGAGAGAGAGAGAGAGAGAGAGAGAGAGTGTGTGTGTGTGTGTGTGGGCAAATCATGAGATCAACAAGAGGGAATGCTCTATTTTGAGAGAGAGAGAGAGAGAGAGAGAGAGAGAGAGAGAGAGAGAGAGAGAGAGAGAGAGAGAGTGGGAGGGAGGGGAGGAGAAGGAAAAAATAAGATAGTTTTTTTTTGTAGGAAACAATCCCATAATGCCTAAAGACATCTCACAAAATTCCAAGTTTTTTTGCTAGGAAACAATCCCAAAATGCCCTAAGACATCTCACAAAATTCCAAGTTTAAAAGCCGTATGGATTCAAACTTGAAACTGAAAACCCTTGAACTAACCATTCCACCACTATAAAGGCAAAGAAAATGGCAATGCAAGGATTCTATTTTCTATTTAGGCCACCTCCTATCTTGTCTTTTGTTTAGTTTGTTTAGACCATCACTTAAGAGATAGATAAGGGAGAGAGAAGCATCACATTGGCATTGCAACAATACCAAGAAGCCCATCAACCATGGTCTATAATCCACATGCACGATCTCTTCTCTCAAGTGTTTAGCTGGAAGGGATATATTCCTCTGTTCACCTACATCTTGCAACCATAGGATCGTTAACTATGTCAGCATCAAAGTAAATGGAGCTATCCACAAGGGAATGCCATGGAAGTTCTACCATGGCTACATCAATGTTGTCTAGAATGTCACCAAGCAAACCATCGATGTCGAGACATACAAATAGTTTTGCAATATAATTGTTAAGAAAATAAAATTTTTATTTGCCAATTGAGCATGTCTAGCCATCGCTTTATCAATATGACTTTTTTTCAAAGAGTGAAAAAGAATCATCTACTAAGGGCTAAACTTAAAAGCTAACGGTGAGAAAACTAGTATCCAGTGAGAGGGGAGCAATGGTGGGATGCGAGATAGAAGCTATGGGGTGTAAAAGGGTTAAGAGAGAGAGGAACACAAGAGAATTATGTGGGTACAAAATGAATGGTACACTTATTATTTGTTATATTTGCTTATATATGATCATATAGTGTGTACATATACAAGGGTGCCTGCCCAATTATATGCATTGGTATTCATAACATACTCTACCTTAGTGGTCGATAAAGTCATACATGGCTACAATCAAGATATCCAAGAGATTGCACCACTTATGAAAGTGAATACAAAACTTGCAACAGGCCTCCTAAAGTCTACACTCCTTGCAAAATCAGCATTTGCATATCCAAGAACAGATACATCCTTCCTTCAAAACCATATGCATTAGACCTAGTGCCATTCAAGTATCTCATGATACTCTTTATTGCCTCCCAATGCTTCTTGCCAAGATTATCCATATACCTACTAATAACTCCCATTGCATAGGCAATATCTATACATCAAGTAGCGAGTGCGTGTGAGAAGTGAGCTTTTTTTTTGCAACCTTCAATTTTATTCCACATAGTCCATTTGGTCCTCTTTTTCTTTTGGGCATATATCAAGCACCACTACTGATCCTCCATGCTACCACCACCACCACCACTAGCATCATTGCCACTACCACTACTACCACCACCACATCTTACTCTCCCCCTCCTCATTAAAACCACAACCAATTCTCCTCTCTCTCTCTCTCTCTCTCTCTCTCTCTCTCTCTCTCTCTCTCTCTCTCTCATACTTTGGGGGCCAACCATCGTCATCTCACTCCCCTCAATAATATTACCACCACTAGCATTGCCATTGCCACTACCACTACCACATCTTACTCTCCTCCTCATTAGAACCACAACCAATTCTCCTCTCTCTCTCTCTCTCTCTCTCTCTCTCTCTCTCTCATATCTTGGAGACCCACAACATGCATCTTCCTCTCCTCTTCCCTCTTTCTTTCTCTGTTTTACCCCCAACTCTCTCATCTCTATGTCTCTCTCTCTCTCTAACAATACATTAATAGTTCTCTCTCCTTAACTGATTTATATTACTACATTAAGCTTATGTGATTATTTTTTATAAGATTATCACAATGCTAGTGGTTGAATTACACTTACACAAGTGATATTACACTCACTTATACATTCACATCTCCCCTCTCTCAAATTATTCGCATGTGTTACAATTACATCATTATGTATTAATACTTCAATTGTGCACACGAGCAAAACCCAAACACACACACACACACACACACACACACACACACACACACACACACACACACACACATGTTGGGGATCCATAACATGCATCTCCCTCTCCTCCTCCTTCTAAATAATAACCTCTCTCTCTATGTCTTTTTCACCCTAACTCTCTCATTTATCAACTCTCTCTCTCTGTAACAATGTATTAGTAGTTCTCTCTTCTTAGCTTATTTACATCACTAAATTAAGCTTTATGTACTTATCTTGACATATCATCATAATGTTAATGGTTTAATTATGCATACATATGAGACATCACACTACATATACACTCACATCTCCCCTCTCTCTTTTCTTTGCACATATTTTATAATTATATATTAACATGTTAGTACTTTAATTATGCATACATAAGCAAACCATAGACACATCCACTTATACTTACACATTTGTGTCTCTCTTTCTCTTGCTCTCTCTCTCTTCCTCATTTGATCAGGCTTATATATGGATTGAAGTTATGCATTTGTTTTATGATAGACCCTTGCAAGCAATTGCTTCACAATCTCCATAAAATATAGCTCTATATTGCTTCATTACCTATACATGTTATTCCTTCCAAGAATTCTTCATTTTAAACTCCAAACTTCAACAGTAAAATATTTTAATATATTGATATATTTCACATTATATTGCATGAATTTACTACAAATTTTTTTTAAAAAATACTAAATCGTCAAGTGCATTTGCAAGTTAGTGAACTACTATGCACAAAGTAAATGAACATATTTATTACAAACACTAAATATCAATCTAGTTCTATTGCTAGAGGGCGAAATGGGTGTTCTCTAATAAACTCCTAGACTCCCTCTAGCTTAGTCAAACAACAGGGAAGCATGTATTCCAAGAGCATGGTGTTCATGGGATTTTCCTCAATAATGAAGGGGATGCAATGGCAATGGAGAAGGAGAAGATGAAGATGCGGGAGAGAAGAGCACACACAATGTAGGTGTTGTCCAAAAGTGTGTAGACAACCTTATTGCGCTATCACATATATATGAATAAAGAATATGGGCGGTCAATGTACACAGGCAAGCCCAAGGGCCTTTTACCCCAACAACCTCCCACTAAAAGGCCAATGGGCAAGGGAGTGAAAAAACAAAGAAAAAAGGAAAAGAGACAAGGTGAGGAATCATGACGTCTCACCCAACGCCCAATCAGAAAGCGAGCTGTGCAATAAGCAGGAACCTCTGTGAAAGAAGAGTCAAGCATCCTCGAGTCCATGACATCTAGGAGGTAAGCAATCATGTAGCTCCATACAGCGGAGCAATCCAAGAATGCTTCTCATGAAGCAAGCACAACTCATGAGTGCAAGGCTGTAATGCATAAGCATCAAAGTAGCGCATAGCATCAACGTGGCGCATAGGAGACAATTGAGAGCACATAGACTCTCCAAAGTCAATCATAGAAGAAGGGCTAGTATCCCGAGACACATGTCAAACGGGGTCTCAAGATAGTATGCGGCCTCAATGAAGCAGAAGATTGACATACGGTTGTAGCATCAACCATAAAGCGTACTGAACGCACATCAAGAGGCTTGAGAGATGTCTGTGTCTCATAAAAGATAGCATGATGGCTGCGTATAACCTGCTAGACATCCAAATCCCATAACCTATAAGCCTGAAAGTCACCATCTCCATAACCAAGGAGGATACATCTGTGTGACATAGGCATATCTCGTATACATACAAATGCCTGGCAGCCAAACATCCTCAAGTAATCATAGGAGGGTCTCATGCCACTCTACCTCATGTGGTGTAATACCTTCCAAAGTCAGACATGGCATCCTATTAAGCAAGTAGATTGCCATCATAAGGGCCTTAACTCAAAAGCCATAAGATAACCCAGCTGTGGTAAGCATAGAAGCAACCTTTGCCTATAGAGTCAAGCACATGCCATGAGCAATCACGTAATACTGTAGGCATAGGAAATCAATGCTAGACCGCTGACAATAGGATTGAAAGCTGGATGACTCTCATAATCCATTTGCAAGCACCTAGGCCTGCAACCAGTAGAATCCATAAACCTATCAAGCATAACTGCAGCATCGTCAATCCATACCAAGGGAAAAGCCCAAACAAGGTGGGTAGCATGATCCATGAAGGTCACAAAATGCGAAGCTCCAACAAGTGATTGGGTAGGCATAGGTCCATAAACTGCACAACGGACAAGATCTAGATAATCATGCCTCTCATAATCACCATGAGCCAAAGGAGCTATGCAAGGACCATAAGAACAATCAGGGCAAGCATCAAGATCTGCATGTGACATAGGAGGCAGCAATGAGTTTGAACGAGACAAGATCTCCATCTCTCTGTGGTGCATATGGCCTAGGCAATAATGCCATAACAATGCATGTGGTATCCGGATAACTGCAACTATAGAATCTCCCACATGAGAGACATGCACTGGGTAATGAGAACCAACTCTAGAGCCTCTGGCCAAAACCAAGCAACCACGATAGATATTCCATGACCTATCCTGAAGAGAAACAGAGTAACCTACATCATGCAACTGACGGATAGACATCAAGCTCTTACTAAGCATGGGAACATGTAATACATCATGGAGCACAAGAGAAGTCCCATCAGGCAAAGCTAGGTGTATGTCCCCTATACCAACAATAGCATAAGTTTGCTCAAGGCCCAAATCAATACATTTGTCAACCTCCCTATAAGAAGAGAACCATGCTTTATGAGGGGTAACATGACAAGAGGCTGAAGAGTCCAACAGCCAATCAAAGACATAGGCCTGATCATTGAACAAGTAAGCTGTAGGGAAACCAGATGACACAAGGACATGCTCAACTGCATCATCATGGGTAATTGCATGTATCTCACCACTAGAAAGAGTGGTAACACCTGCTACATCGCTGACTCTTTGCTCATGTCGAGTCCATCTCTATCTCTGCTAGTCTCTAATTCGCCTAAAACATTTTCTTTTAACATGCCCAAGCTTTCCACAATAGAAGCATACAACATTGTAACCGAAGAACCTGTAGAAGACGACAAGGAATCCAAGTCATCATGAATAGGGCTATCCATAGCATCCACGGAGCTCAAGGAGTCGAGGGCTGTCCCAATGGAGGAAACTTGCTCATGAAGACAATCATCTGCAAGTACATCAGCGGTAGAAGCATTCTGCAAAGGCTCATGAAACCTCAACGGACGGGAGGACATAAAGGCATCAACCAAGGATTCAAAAGCTCCCACATGAAGAAGAGTTGTAGCCAATTGCATGACATAACCAACCATAGTATGGTAAAGCAGAAGACATCTATCATAAGAGCATACGGATTTCAACCATAAAATCAGCCCATAACCATACGCATAAGCATAGCTCTGCAGTACATAATGCCATCTTAGAAAAGCCAAGTCAAGCCAAGACCGGCAAGAGGCAAAAAATCCTGCAAGAGTCAAGCTCCATGAAAAGCCCAAGTATCTATACAACAACATCCAAATAAGTGGCTCTGTAAAGTACATGATAGTAGACAAAGTGCATAGCCGGGTAAGCATTAAGAGCAATTGCTCTTTGACCTGTATGGGCAAAAGCAACCCAACTAGCATAGAAGTTAGGCAACACAGAAGCAACAAAGCCATAACGGCTAAACCCAAGCACTATCAAACATTTGCCATATTGCAGTCAAATGCATCCACATCAGACGCAGGTCCCATAATGGGTAGTACGGGGCATAAACCTTGTCGAGTGAAATGCTAGCTACAAAGAAAATGACAGTGAACCAAGAATTGATCTCTACTCTTTGCTCAAGAAGCATCTGGGAGCATAAACATCAAAGTGGCATCATCCAAATACATCAACATATCATCCCAAGTAGTCAGGAGCACCCGTAGACCATAGGCATAACCAAATTGGAGGTAAAATAACATGTCAACCAAGGTAGCATAAATCCCAACCAACAACAAAGTTTTCGCATCCAAATCAAGGCTTAATAGCTCTCAAATAGCATATCCGGGCATAAACCATGATAACCAAGCATCAATACATCCAATAGGACACCTGAATGTCAACAAAGAGCATTATGCATAAGCCGTCCATGATAAAACCTTGCTGTTGCCCAAACAATGTACATCAGTAAATCCCTACATAAATCAAGCTATGAAAGCTCAAACCAAGTCCCAAAACATCTCAAAACATTGGACAAACATCCCCAAAGCATCTAGGTATCAAATACCAAGCCTCGGGAGCATCACATAAGCTAAGAGCATGACATTAAATCAACTTAGATCTATTGCAAAAAATTCTGTGATCAGACTTTGGCAGATCTGATATTGCCATTGCATCGAAAGCATGCCAAAACCCCAAGTTAGACTCTTACCTTTCCTAAATTGGGTTCTGAATGCTCGAGATATGAGAAAAAACGAGATTTTTGAGCCAAATTTTGAAATAGGCGCAAAAAACGTGAGCTGCTACAATGGGGCCTATTGGTTATCTTGAGGATAAGGGGGCAAATGGGGGCATACAAGGTGCTCAATGAAGCCAAGGAACACTTGCAAAGAGCCTATGAGTGCCGGGAAGAGGAAATCTTACCTCGGGGGGAAGAAGCCATGGCTGGCATTGAAGCTCCAAGCTCTAGGTCTTCAATCCGGGCTGAAGTAATGGCGGGACAATCTCCAAAATGAAGCTCTGATACCAGTTGAAGGGGATACAATGGCAGTGGAGAAGGATAAGAGGAAGATGCTGTGGGAGATAAGAGCACACACAATGTAGGTGCTATCCAAAAGTGTGTAGATAGCCTTATTGCACTATCACATATATATGAATAAAGAATATAGGCGGTCAGTGTACACAGGTAAGCCAAGGGCCTTTTACCCCAATAAGTAAAATAAGAAAGCATGTGTTTGAAGATGATGGTATCCATGGGATTTTCTTGAAACGTAGATGGACATATAAAGGAGTTAGGTGAGTTACATTGCACCTTTTTTATGCTATCCTCCACAAATAGTATCATTGTAGGGCTAAAGTGTGGCCAATCAATATTATCAAAACATTTTAGAAATTGTGGCTTTACCCTGACTCCTTCTTGAAGAATGAGTTACGAGAATAAATGCATCGGTGGTATCACTTTCCTACAATCAGCCATAGTTTTTTTAGCAAAAGACATAAAAGTATGACATATTCTAAAGAATACATGTGGAATTACTTACTAGGAATTTGGATCCTTATGTCTCTTGCACATTTTTTTCTTCAAGTATTTTTGGTATAATGCCTTCTCATTGGAGGGGAATTCACCTTTAGGTAGTTGAGAAAGATAGAACATCTCTGGTATACCTTCTCATTTCACTGTTGCTCAATCTAATGATCCTGATATATGAGCTACTCCTCCTTCAAGTCCACCGAGTCCTTGCATTTCCCTAGCAAAGTTTGCAACACCCCCTTCTTCAATTGCCTATACATGAATCGGCCATTCATAGTTCTATTACATATAGAGGACACAATGACAAGATACCATTGCAAATATACTTTTATAGAAGGATACCAAGTTATGCATGTAGAGAAGTCTCCATGCCGCTAACTTGCACGACTTTTGAAACTCAATATCATCATCTAGTTTGAAATTCTATTTATCTCCTATGTGAACTAGAAGAACAAATCTTTGTCCACTTGAATGTTGTAGTAGTTTCCTCATTAAAAATATGAGAGAGAGAGAGAGAGAGAGAGAGAGAGAGAGAGAGAGAGAGAGAGAGAGAGAGAGAGAGAGAGAGAGAGAGAGAGAGAGAGAGAGTGTGTGTGTGTGTGTGTGTGAGTGAGTGAGAGAGAGAGAGATTATGTGACTTTATCATCATCTCTCTAAGGGGATATTAATTTTTTTTTCATGAGATAGGGGTTGCCAACAACCCCTTCTTGTGGAGAGAGAGAGAGAGAGAGAGAGAGAGCTTTGAATCACAACTCTCTTCCATAATCTCTCTAAGGGAATATGATTTTTTTGTGGCTAGATAGGGGTTACCGACATTCCTTTCTCGATGAAAAAAAAATCACAAGTTGCCTCCATCTCTCTAAGGGGACTTATGAAATTTTTGTTAATTAGGAAGGGACTGCTGATAGCCCCTTGTTCGGTGAATTTTTTTATAGAGAGGACTTATGAAAAAAAAAATCACCGAGAAAGGATTGCCGACAACACCTTGTTTGATGAAAAAAATTCACCAGTCCCCTCAAAGAAATGATGGAGGAGACTTGTGAAAAAAAAATGTCTCGAGAAGGGGTTGTTGGCAACTCTCTTCTTGACAAGTTGCTAGCAACCCCCTTCTCGACAGGAAAAAAATTCAAACCAATATATATATATATATAATATATATATATATATATATATATATATATATATTGGTCTCGAGAAGGGGTTGTTGGCAACTCTCTTCTTGACAAGTTGCTAGCAACCCCCTTCTCGACAGGAAAAAAATTCAAAACAATATATATATATGTATGTATGTATGTATGTATGTATGTATGTATAAAATTTGATGAGAGAGAATAGGAGAGAGAAGTTTTAAAATAATATTTGACGAAAGAGAAGATATAAAAAATAATTACTAGCTAAGAATATCATATTATGTGTGTCTTTATGATATGTTTTAATGTGAGACATAATAGATTAAGACTTTGTGAATTAACTATATTGAAATGTTTGGACTTTATAAATAGAAACCAATCCAATCTTTTGGAAAAAAAATATTCTCCTAACATAGAAAACTAACAATTAACAACAGCTAGACCTTGTAGAGAGGATGAGCTCATCAAATGGTTTGATTTTACATAATAGGGCTATTGTCCAATTTAAGTTTATTGGTTAAGACTACTTTTGGGCACCAAAGTTGAAAGGGACTAGCTGCTTGCCTCGCTAAGCAACTTGGTATACACTCTACCATGGTCATCTTCATTCTTTCCTAAGGGGGTTCTCAACCATGAGTGCCCTATGTGGATTGAGTGAGCTATCTGATCTTCCCCCTTGGATAGTGGATGAGGTGGCCGCCACTGCTACGACATTGGGCAAGGCTCTATATGCACCTTTGTCAGCTACCTCTTGGGGTCTCATTAAGTCAATGAGTCATGCATGCATTTTATGGAATCGGTGAAATGAATCACTAGAATTCTTGCACTTTCAGTCCAATAGAATAAGGATCAATAAAACAATGCCTCAAAGAAGGAAAATGTCCCTCCAAAATGGTAGGAGAGTGAGGGCAGTGCAAAGAAAATCAGTGGGAAGCCATTGCTCAAGCATCTGGCTGGGAATACATATGTTTACCAAAATTATTATGCCCCCATTAAAGATGTTGAACATACCAACTCTAATACATTGAGAGAACAACTCTCTCCAAGAAGCTGAAATTTTGCTCATGGAATGTTCATTGCCTTCTATCGGATTTAAGGAAGCAAATTGCTTTCAGACTTGTTTTAAAAACTTAAGCCTAATTTAGTTTCCTTTCAAGAGATTAAGTTGGATGAGCATGCTTGTTGCAAAGCATTTAGCACCCCTAGCTTTGTAACACTTTTTTATGTGTAGTGTCGAGTTAGAGGAGGAACTCTTCTACTGATTTGTGAATCACTTGAGCCTCAGCTCTTTTGCTCTATAGGGGATGGCAAATTTGTATGTGCAAGAATTGAAATTTGCAATGAGGAGTTATATGTTGGATCAGTTGTTATGCCCATAATTGCTCTACTAAGAGAGAAAAACAATGGTATTTTATTAAGCAGCAACTTAAAGGGAAGAATGTACTCCTAGGAGGAGATTGGAACATGACGAAATGTTGTAGTGAGAGGTTACATGGAGGTAATTCAATGATTTCAAAGGAGAGGGAAGCTTGGCAATCGCTAGTGGTAACGTATGAACTTGAAGACTTGGCTTTGATTATTTTTGGGGATGAAGTGCAAAAAATAACACGGTACAACAAGCATGTTCGCTCAACATGGCAGGGATGTAGATTGGATAGGGTTCTATGCTTTTTACAGAGCTTGGTGGCTAAGTGGTGGGATTAGTATATGTATCACAAGATTGCATGGCATCGGATCGTATGCCTATTCTCTAGTTTCATTTAACTGATTCTCTTGAATCCTAGCAATCAAGGGCCAACAATTTTTTGATTTAATGTGTATTTTCTCAAAGAGAAACCTTTTGTGGAGAAAATGCATCAAACATGGGATAATGCTAGAGATTTAAATGTTACCCCTGATTATAGATGGAAGAAATGCTTGTAGGAAATCACTAAGATGGCTGAGTGCCCATGGCGGCGGGAAAAAGGTAGCTACAAGAAGGGAAAATCTGGACATAGTTGCTCATGCTAAGGGATCTCTCATGCTAGCCTTAAGAGGTTTGCTGGATGAGGAGATGTTACATAGGTAGATTAAAGAGGTAGAAGAATACTCGAGGACCCATGAGGGTGAGGCTAGCCAAGCAACCGAGAAATAGTTGATAGGCTAATGGAAACTTCTTAGGGATGGACCCAATGCTTTCTACTTCTGCAAGCTAAAAGCAAAGCATAAAAATGAGACTATTACATGGTCAGTCAATCATCAAGGAGAGATGGTGCAAGACCAAGATTCAATAGCAAGGGCCTTTTAGGAGCACTTGGCCTCAATAGTGGAAATGCATCCTGTAAGAGTTCCAGACTATGAGCAGAGGGTACAACCATAGTCCCCGTGGAGCAGGCCTTGTTGCTGAATAGGCCCTTCACAATTGATGAAGTAAAGCAAGTGGTATTGCCAATGAAATCAGGGAAGCCCCTTGGTGTAGATGGACTATTGATGGAAGTTTTTCAAAACATGTGGCCAATATGTGGTTCAGATCCAATAAAGCTCATGAACATCATAAGGATTTTAGGTATCGTGCCATCATATGTCAACCAAGGATTAATTAAGCTCATCCCCAAGGCTCATGATAGAACTTAGCTCTCCAATTTGGGGCCACTTACGATTCTCTTTGGTAATATCATTTACATGAAACAGCATGGTTTTGTCAATGGGTGCAAGATTCATGTAGTGTGAGCTCACGCTCGACCGCCAAGACCCATGGACCGCTTATTCTTTCAAGCATTTCAAGCCGAACACTAATGGCTACCTCTCATATAATCGACGCACTATCTCTCTCTACAAGTGTAGTGAGCTTACCTCCATGCCCGATCGACTTGCCTCCTCTCCCAAGCACTCCGGTAGCTCCACGATCCAAGTGCAAGATCCTCAAGCTCCATGCTCCATTGCCATGAGCAAGAGAAGAGAAGAGAAGATAAGAGAAGAAGAGAGGAGAAGATGGAGAGCTTCTCCACCACAATCCCTCACCCTCACACACTCACTCCCTCACACTCTCAAACTCCCTCTCTCAAGCATAAGTTCAAGCAAGCAAGCAAGAAGAAGAAGAAGAAGAAGAAGAAGAAGAAGAAGAAGAAGAAGAAGAAGAAGAAGAGAGCTCCTTTTGGCCACACACAAGAATGAGCTTCTTCATTCACTTTTTGCATTTTATACAAAACCTTAACCCTAATTCCCTTTGGGCGGTCATGCCCTTATCCCCTTTTTTGTGAAAAGACGCGGGATCTAGAGCATGGCAGATGCGGAAGCTATGGAGGTTGGAAGAGAAAGAGTGAGTTCATGAAGACATTGACACGACTGACTGTTACACAAGTGAATTAGGTTCCAAGGTTAAGACTTGGACTCATAAATACAATCTTGTGTATAAGACTGACAATGACACATAGACTTTACTGAAGGACAAAAGTACTATGACATTGCATTAGAAAAGAGAGCAAGTACAATGCTTTATAGGAAACTAGATGGTAGCACTTCTCCTACTGTGCATATGGGATTCTAGTCCTGAGCCCACACTGCTCGGTACAAAGAGGCTAAGAAGGTGTGATTGTAGAAATCTCAACATTTTTTACATGGCGAGGCCATCTTTCCCATTGTCCTCCTATCTTCCTGGCTTCCTTCCTATCACCCATCTATCTTTACAACATAGGATGGAGCCTGGCACTCTTTTACAAAAAGTTTTAGGGATGTCTTGCATTTAAAAATGTGCTTTTGCCTTTGACTTAGCTTTTGAGGCCACCCTTGCCCTTTCAGCCGTTTCCCTTCCTACTTCTTTTGTTGTGTCCGATTTCCTTTTGGGCCGCCTCTTTTAGCTCTTGACTTGTGCTTCTCCACCCTTTCCACTTTTTTCTTGTGCTAAGGTTAACATTACCCCCCTCCTAGATGAGTGCTAGTCCCATGGCACTCTCCATTGTAGGTAGCAGGCTTTGGCATGCATCGAAGATGTGGGTGGAAGGGACTCATGTGGTTTGCCATGGAGGAGTTTTGGCAGTGGTGCGGATGAAGGGCATTGGTGGCACTTTGTTGGCATGATTGGTTGGTGATAGGGTTGTTGTAGCTGGTGATAGGATTGTTCCTTGTTGGGAGTGGCACTCATGGTTGGCACAGGTGTTGGTGTTCTGGGAATTCTGTGCGTGATGATTCTTTGGTGGGCTTGCATGATGATAAAGGACAAGAGTTCAAAGTTGAGTGTTGTTGAAGAGCTGATGGTAATTTTGTTGGAGTCTTCAATACCTGCAATTGAAAGCCTCTCATATGGTCTCTCCCTAGGGGTTAGGGCTAGTCTTCTTATTGTGCACAAGGCATAGTTGATTAGTTTGGGAGACAGGTCGAACTCCAAGAGTATTGTCATGCACTTTTGAGGACCCAAAATGTGTATAGATGGTGGTGTAGATATTATATGAGTGCACATGCATACTTAAATATTACGTAGTTAGAAGACTGCTAGTCTGGTTCTTCGTAGTAATGTGTGGATGAAGCGAAGCAAGGGCTCAATGGGGTGGAAAAAATTGTCGATGTTGAGGAGAAGTACACTTGAAGGCTTCTTGAGACATCATATGCAATTTTGACAACATGATGTAGCATACTTGAGCTCATTGATGCCTTAGCTTTTGGTAGCTGGTGGCTACTTGTAGTGTTTGAAGAGTATGGTGTACTTTCCATGGTCTTTTGTGCCTTGCGCACCACCATTGATTGCGATGGTACTGAGATGGAGTGAGAAAAAGAATTGTGCAAATGGTTCAGGGTGACAGGGCCTCATTGGCTATCACCATGACATTGCATCAAAATTGGAAGAAAGAATGTCCTTTGGCAAAACTATTTGAAAAGCCTCCCCCTCCTTTAGAGTCGATGCATTACATTGGACACTTCTTCCAAAGAAGGTACCGTACCTCTTCGCATGAGATTCACTAGAAGGATTAAAGTCTCACCTCTATGCCTCTTTTGTGGACAGGCTACTGAAGAGACTAGAAAGCATGTATTCTAGGATTGCTTGCGTGTGAGACCAGTTTGGATGACACTAAAGACGTGGATAAAAGAGATTAATCTAAGAAATGAATTTGGAATGACAAATTTCTTCTTTGCTTATCATGTAGGCCTTGATGATAGCACATGGAGTTTGGTGAGCTTCATATCTAGGTGACCCTAGAATTTATTTGGGTCAAAAGAAACAACATGGTGTTTAGAAGGAGTGAAAAAGAGCTTCCATTAGCTTAAGTTTGAAGTCGTGTCTATATTAGGATGTTGTAAGAAGAAGTGTTGGATCTTTAGGTTATTTTGAAAGAAAATGTTTTAAGCTACATCCTATGGATGTTGTAACTAATACTTCTTATTTGAAATATCAAAGAGTGTGCATTATAGAAAAAAAAAACCCTTCTAAGGCTATTGCAACTAAGTCAAATATCCCTATTAGGAACTTCATGATAAACACTTTTGTGAAGGTTTGGTATATGTCTACAAAAGATCTATTTTTTCATTGGATTATCCAACCTAAAAGTTTGAAAGAAAAAGGCAAACCTTTTATCTCTTAGGTATTTGAGGTTAAGTAATAAACTTGTTTTCCTAAAGAAAGTTAGTTGGGCCTCTTGCAAGAAATTCCAAGATTATGAATCTTCCCTAGTTGGCCAGGGAATATTCCCTTTATCGTCGGGCCGAGGGCGCTACCCCTGGACCATTGTTAGGGGCCATTAGCCCCCTTGAGACCCTCCCCCCCCAACTAAGGTCTGCTCTTTTGCAGTCCCTAGACCCCAAAATGGGGGCCCTTGATGACTCTAACACCCGACAATTCAATGCATTGTGACTCGAGTTACTACCAACATAACTACTTTATCTAACCTAAAGGCTAGATCCACAAAGGTCACTGCCATGCGGTCGCATAGACTTCCTCTACCACACTGTGCTCACACATGGCTTCTCCTCATAGTGGGGGCCTTACAACTTAGAGCACCATGGATCATTAGTGGCACCTTATGAGGGTGGGGCATTGAGCGCATATATATATATATATATATATATATATATATATATATATATATATATATATATATATATATATATATATATATATATATATATATATATATATATATATATATATATAATTATTACACACACACACACACACACACACACACACACACACACACACACAAACTTGATCTTACTTCTTTTTGTTTTGTTGGGTTTTCTTCCTTGTTGCTATTCTATTCATTGATTGTGCATTATATGACACATGGAAGGTTATAATTGCTAGTTGAGTCCCTCCACAAAGAAAATTGAGTCTTATGAAAAATAGAAAATTGCACAAGTAATTTGTGCTTAAAAAGCACAATTGTAAAATTTATTTGAATTAGTTTCTTGAAAGTTCATGTACTATCAAATTGCACTTGGAAGAAACTTTTCAAGAAAAAACAAATGCATGCAATCTTCACATGCACTGCTATACACACTTAATATGAAGAAGTATGAAGAAGCAAGTATTTACATCACCTCACAAAAAGGAGGAGGTGAAACGGACTAAACAACATAGAACCACGTATAATAGTTAAGCCTTCTGTAAGCAACCTTGAATATAGAGTTTTGAGTGATTATAATAGCATTGTATGTAAATAGGTCATGGATCTTTTTAGTAATCTTAGAGATAAGGAAATGCATTCCTTGTTCCTAGGTTTTAGAGTGATTTTCAATACAAAATACTTGCATAGATAAATCTTTTATGTGTAAAAGAAGTCTTGCATTTTTTTCCAAGAAAAACAAGTCTTATTTGGTTGCATAATGTCTCACAAACCCCCTTTAAGATTATTGCAACCAATCAAAAGTCCCTATCAAGAACTTCAAGATAAGTCCTTTGTGAAGGTTTAATGTGTTATGCAAAATGTCACTTTTTTAATTGGATTATCCAACCTCAAAGTTACCAAAAAAAAAAAAACCAAACCTTTTATTGTTGAGTTATGTGAGGTTAAGCAACATCTATGTTGTATCTTTAATGGGAGAGTGGGTGGGAAGGCCATGTTCGATGTGTAACCCCTCTTATGCTTCATGGGTTGGGTGTTACATGGCACTTGCCCGCACACCCCCACCTGCTTGCCCGCACACATGACTAGGGCCACCCATCATGACCACACGCAACACGAGAGAGAGAGAGAGAGAGAGAGAGAGAGAGAGAGAGAGAGAGAGAGAGAGAGAGAGAGAGAGAGAGAGAGAGAGAGAGAGAGAGAGAGAGAGAGAGAGAGAGAGAGAGAGAGAGAGAGAGAGATGTGTGGCAATTTTTTCTTTTTTGTTTTGTTTGATTATCTCCCTCATTGAGAGAGATGTGTGGCATTTTTTCTTTTTTGTTTTGTTTGATTATCTCCCTCATTGATGTTATATTCATCACTTGTTCATTACATGACATGGGAGGTTGTATTTGCTAGTCGAGTCCCTCTAAAAGAAATTGTCTTGAGAAAATTACAAAATTGCACAAGCAATGCTCAATAAAGTACAATTATAAATGTTATTTAAACTAGTTTCTTATCAAAAAGTTCATGCACTATTTACTAGCACTTCAAAAGAAAAATGCAAGCAAAAAATGAGAGTATGCAATAATGCTCACATGCATGAGTATTGTGCCACTACGCAGGCATAGTGTGTAAAACCCTTGAGTGCATCATCATCCTGTTGGGATAAAGGGCAGTTGCCCGTGTCCGCCACCCGTAAGGGCCAGGTTGTACATAGTACATATACCTATCTAAAATCATTATTGAGACATACTCTTTAGTACCACAAATCATGTGTCTTTGTCTCCTGTCTCTCTCAACTTGCATCTCTACAAAGAAGCTCCATTGTAGCTAACTCAATAAAGTGGTATCAGAGCTTGGTTCAAGCAATCAGGAGCTTGGCATTTCTTCAGGTGTAGGAGCTTGAAGTTGAAGAACAGTTCAGCGTGAAGAGTTTACAGGCAGGGCTCTTCATTTGAGCTTGTTGGCAGCCATCATTGGACACTTTGGGACCCTCCCCATCATCTCCAACACTTGGACCAACATTCCAATCTCTTCGGGGCTAAAGGCACCATCAGCATGGGTATGCAGATTTGGTTTTAAGCATGCTCAGGACCTACAACAGTTGCTCCTCTTCATTTGACATCGTGGTTGTGCTCCAAACTTTTCATCTAATGCTTAGCATTGAGCATTGAAGTGTAGTATTTACACTTGGGGCTAATATACATTCAGCTTCATGTCTGAAATACACGGTATTGAGATTTGAAATAAACAAGGCAATACATATCTTTGTGTGTCTGGTGCATACAGATCATGCTCATTTGATATTGGATGTTAGTGGGTGTTGGATGTCTTAGGGATCATGTGGCATTGTCTTGAGGTCATTTGGAGCTAATCTTGGCAATCATTTTGCTTAGTTTGCAGACTTGCTTGTGGCTGGAATACATAGTCCACAGCCTGCAATTTACAGGCAACTCTCTATCCTTTGATGACATTGGTCCTTGGACATGCATGTTGATGCGTATACATGCTCAAGTGATGTCAAGACATTAAGGAATGATATGCCTATGTATTGAAGTGCATTTGGGCTGATTTTGATTGAGATTTCACTCAGTTTTGACAAAGATTTGGCTGTTGGAATAATAGGGCTGAATGACATTTTGACTGTGTATGCATTATGTCTTGCTTCTAAACTTGGTCTCGAGCATTCTATACCATGTATTCATGCTTACAGTTGATGTTACATGCTTGGATTTGAATCCTGCATTTGAGCAATGATTAGAGCTCATTTTTTGGATAAGCTTTACAGAGTTTGAGCGTAAATAATGTCAATGATCAAAAAAGGAATAACAATCTCTTGCAGTTGAAAAGATTGAACTTTTCTTGTAGGTTGCTGACCCTACACTTCGAAAAGAAGTTTTGAAGTACTTTTGGAAGATAAGGATGTTGAATAGGGATTGAAAACTGATTTGAAAGAGGTGGAAGATGTTATTTCTTTGCTTGAAAGAGACAAAAATGAAGGGACAAGATGGTTGTGGCTAGTATTGTTCTAGCTTTTACTTCAAAACGGAGCACGTAACCACTTTCAAAAGGATTGTGACTCATTCAAAGATACACTAGGTAAAGGTGTTGTATTCTTTAAAGATGATAAAATCCATTTGTGGGAGATAGGTTTACCTCTTGGTACTAACTTTGGAAAAGGTGGTATGAGAAAACTTGTGGATGATATGTCAGCTAGACATGCTTTAGCCATTATGGAAGCTGCTACATATGGTTTGCAGATGGAATGTTGGTAGGTGAATTGGGTAGTCGGCCTTTAAGAACCCCCAAGACAACACCATAGGATAAAGACCGAAGATCTTCCCTCAACAAAACCCACGAAACAACACTACTAAACACATGATCCAAAATTCTTGATCACTTACTCCTCATCACTGAGACTTCAACTCAACACTTAAACAATTCAAACCTTCAAGCTCAAATTTTACCATTTTTAGAGAGAATCTGACGCTGAAACAATGTTGGCGGAGACTCTGACAACACGAGCTTTCAAATTCACACAACTCCTATTTTTAAGGGATGGCAACCCCACACAACAAACTGCCCAACAAAGCGTGGTTGCCTTAATCACTGCAAGTTGTAGATCCTTTCTATTCTTGTTTTCTCAAAGCACGCATAAATACAATCCAAATACACATGTAACCAAAGCTTTATACGATAAATTTTCATGCCAATTCAACGGGTAAAAGCATTTTACTGTTGTAGACATTCCATTACTGTATCAAAACAAAGCTTGCACTGATATAGCAATGGAAAATCATGATGACTTTCTTGGGAAACCGAGTTGGTGATGTAGATGCTGCTAAATTCACCTGTTTCCTAATAGAGCACAGAGATTGCCTCATAGGGCACAGAGATTGCCTCATAGAGCACAAAACTACCTCATAGATCATTACACATAATAGTTCATAACTTTCTAACCAGACCTCAGAATGCCGAGCTTTAAAAAGGGAAGTTGTAGCTCCCTTTCCAATCTACAACTCTTTAGAACAACTCAGAGTCAAATTCCTTGATCTGTCACCCTTAAACAACTTTGCACAGTCTACAGTCCTAAATTTATGCATGCTCTATACAACAAACACAACTACTATGTTCCAAAAGCACAAACTTGCAAATGGGAAGACACATTCTTTGACTTCAGATTGTCATTTCAGCATACTAGCAAATACATCTCATTATATCTTGCATTGATGAAGAGTTGCAAAAGCTTCAAACTTTATGAACTTTGATCCATTATTTTCTTGGGTGCAAATCCTTTCAGATTTCCACTAACTCAAACCCGTGCATTCAACACTTGCTCATAATATATATTATGTGCCTCATACCCAGTTTCAGATATAGAGACCCTTTACTTCTATTCTTCTTTGCTAACAGGAAGCCTCACGCAACAACTAACAAACATCACTCTCATCATGAAGAAGAACAACCCTCTGCTGTCTTTCACTCATATCCATACATCAAAACTGATATGCAAACTCTCTTGCCCCACAAAGCAGTAGAAGAAAATAAGACAAAAGAAGACTCTTATTACCATCATCTGAATTCTGAGAACTTGCATCAGCCCATTGACTTCAGCAGCCCTGCCATCCTGCTCCACAGCTTTAGTAACTTCAGCTTCACGATCTCTTTCTTCTGACAATTTGTTCTTCTTCTTCTGAGCTTCATATTTCTCCCTTCTTCAGGCTGTAAGATTCTTCTTCTTCTTCTTCTTCTCTCTCTCTCTCTCTCTCTCTCTCTCTCTCTCTCTCTCTCTCTCTCTCTCTCTCTCTCTCTCTCTCTCTCTCTCTCTCTCTCTCTCTCTCTCTCTCTCTCTCTCTCTCTCTCTCTCTCTCTCACGTTGATTCTCTTGTGTTGAACACTTCTCTTCTCTTATTTCAAAAAAACTACTCACGTTTTTGCTTTTTCCCTTAATTTTTCAAGTTGCCCCTTGCTTCCCCTAAATTGTTAGATGGCAAACATGCCCCTTGCCACGTAAAATTCCACTCGGGGACTCAAAATTAGAAGCGAGAACACATTTTCTTCCCTTCTTGCATGAAGCGCGTGTCTCAAAACTGAAATATCTCAGCCACGTGTTGAACATGCATGGTACCACTTGGGATTTCCATTTATCAACCCAACTTTCGCTATGGGTAAGTGTTAGAAAGACAAAAAAATGATATTTGCATGTGTTTCCCCACTTGACTTCACGTAGCATCATATTCCCAGTCATTCATTTTCACTCACCAACGTGTATTAAAGAAAGAGGTTGAATTGAAGTCTGAACATGTTAATGAGCTTTGGTCTCATGCAATAAAGATAGCAGAAAGAGGGAAGGTTCCTAGGGATGCTTTGCACCAAGTTGGAAATTGTATTTGACAAACAATAAGCTGGGATGACCTTGTAGGCTCTTTGTTAGTGTATGCATACATTACTAGGAGCCAAATCAATGAAGCTATTATTGAAGAAAATTGCAAATGAGAAGAAAGCAACGAAGGTACATCAAAGAGGGAAATAAGGGAAAGTGGAAGAATGGAGATAGAGTTACCTCGTGATGCAACTCCACATGATGTTCCTCCACCCAAAGTACCTATGGACGATGCACCAAGGGAGAAAAAACATGGCCAAAGCAAATCTAAATCTAAAAATCCACCTTACAAATTGCAGTTTGACATTGAATTGGCTACAAATATGAAGAAAGTGTTGGAAGAAAGAAATCTCAATAACAAGGTGGAGTTTACTTTGGGAGAGGTACTTGGAATTGCTAAATATGAGTTTCATGAGGAGATCATTGATATCATCAAGAGGAAGCGACAAGTTTTGGAAGATCCTACCAATCCTCACTCACAAGGAGATGGAGAGACCTTAAAGTCCCAAGGGATATAGGGTATACATGAGGTACATGGGGCACATGCACATGTAGATGAAGATGCAAGAAGCGTGGTGGATTGTAATCGGTTTTCGAGAAAGATAAAGCAAGTTTGATTTGAGTATGATGAGGAATCTGAAGTCTTTCACATAAGCCATTATTCAAGGAATCATTGGGCCAAGGCTACGATAAAGACTCTAGTTAAGATTGGCGATCTTGATGAGCCATGTGTTGCACTCATAGATCATGGTGCATAAATTAATCTTATTACTCCAAAGGAAGGTGGACGATTGGTACGGATCATGGGTGGAGAATTCGGGCTATGAACAACTCATTAGGGGATTTGTATGGTGCTTGTCCTAATGTGAAAGTGACTATTGGAGATGTTCAAGATGAGAAAAAATTATTTTTATAGGATATGTCTTCTTACCCTTTGATTCTTGGACAACCATATATTACTACAGTTTGTATGGAGACTAAGGTAATGGATGATAGTTTTGCTTATGCTAGAATAAGAAGTCATGATGGGCAACGTGCTATTTAGTTATTGACCATATGTGTGGATCATGAGAGGAATCAAGAAAGCCTTCATGAGTATCCTTTACCAAAGATTAGCAAATCAAGGAGTTCAAAGAGTATCAAGATATGACGAGTTTTCTACATGTACCATTGTAAAGCGGGACTATGATGGTACACAAAGAAAAAGATTCTCACATAATTTAGAAGGTAAAAAACTTTTTTCTACAAGGTTCATAGGGCTAATAGCAGAAGGTTCCATATGTTTTAGAAAGTTGCAAGACTTGCAAAGGAAGGAACGACAACATGTTGGCAATGTTCAAAAGAGCTTGAAGGAAAGTGGCGTGATTGAAGATGATGAAGGGATTTCATGAGTTTTTGAAGAAGTTTCTTTTGTTGATACCATTGGAGAGCTTGTAGCCATAGTTGATTTAAATCTAGAGGAAGGTAATGAAGTTGTCAAAGTATGTTCAATGGACATGTACAAAGTGATTGAAGGCTTCAAAGAAGACATGTGTTTCAAAGCAAGTGAAGGACCAGAAGTGCATGTGGAGACCAAGTACAAAACTATCACTAAAAAGATAAAACGTGAAGGACTAGAAGTGCATGTGTTTCAAAGTAAGTGAAGGACCAAAAGTGCATGTTTCAAAGTAAGTGAAGGACCAGAAGTGCATGTGTTTCAAAGCAAGTGAAGGACCAGAAGTGCATGTGGAGACCAAGTACAAAACTATCACTAAAAAGATTAAACGTGTTACTCAACCTCTACCTTTCAAGATAGGTGGTTCACCATGCCAAAGAAGAATGAAGCTTTGAGGTTTATGCAAGATATGCAGCTGGTGAACAAACTGACTATTAGGAATGTTGGTACAAGTCCAATTGTGGACAACTTTGCATAAATTTTGCAAGAAGGGTGATTTATTCTATGGGAGATCTCTACTTTGGATATAATCAATTTCAATTGGATGTGGATAGTAGGGATTTAAAAACTATGAGGACACCTTTGGATTTACTAAGGATGTGTACCTTACCTCTGGGAGCAACCAACTCAGTTGCACATATGATGAATGGGATGAAAAAAGTTCTCTGTGACTTCATATGGCAGGTTACTATGCCTTTCCTTGATGATGTGCCTATAAAAGGGTGCAAAGAAGGGGTCAAGGATGAGGTAGTGGATTTGAGGGGATGTCACAAGTTTCTTGTATATCATATTTCTGATTGTGAGAAGATCTTATCTAGGTTAGAAGAGGTAAATCTTACTCTTTTTGGGCCAAATTCGGTTTTTGGAGTAAAGAAGGTTTTGATTGTGGGACATATGTGTTGTCCTTCGAAGGCCTTCTCTAGTAAAGGTTGAAGCCATTCAAAAGATGAAGGAGACTTGTACTTCCATAATTGAGGTGAGACGATCCTTAGGTGCATGTGTTTTCTATCTTATTTGGATTCCACACTTTGCACATGTAGCAAATGCACTCTATCGATTGTTGAGAGGCAAAAAGTTTCATTGGCAGCATGAATCACATACAAAGGCAATGAGGAAATTGAAACATTTGTTGTTATTTATATCCATATTAAGGAAAGTAAATTTTGAGTGTGGAAGGCCTATCATTGTTACAATGGATACTAGTCCAATAGGAATTGGGTGGGCTATTGGACAAGATGATGAAGAGGGAAACAAATATGCTATGTGGTTTGGAGCCAAAGTCTTAAGTTCTCGATAACAAAATTATCCACAGGTTAAGAGGGAATTATGGGGAGTAGTCATTGCATTGAAGTTTGATAGAGAATACTTTATCGATGCATCAATGGTTATTGAGATGGATTTTCTACCTTTGCTTGGGATGATCACTAGTTGCTCAACTCCGGATATTGCTATGTTGTGATGGATTACTTACATCAAGGATCCAGATTTTTAAGCGACGAAATGTAAGTGAACCTGTTGAAGAACATGTGCAAGATGAAGAATAGGTTTATGCTAACTTGGATGATCAAGAGGGCAATGAAGATGCAGGGATGAAAGATGAATATATTGATCCAGATGAAGATTAACCATGTGGCACATACCGGAGGATGTGTAGGTTCAAAGGGGGTGGATGTCGTTCCGCTACGTCGACATAGTGTGAATAACCCTTGAGTGCACCATCATCTAGCTTTCTTATTAATTTAGAGAGTCAATATCATATTAGCCATTAGTGTTAGTGTCCATAGTATGGATGGTTCAAACATACAGGATTTTTGGAATATTTTAGCCTATTTTTGATATTTTGGATACTATTTCTTGTAAATATCCTAAAAAGGTGTAGAAAACATTTAGAATGGGGTGTCATGCAAAAGCAAGTTTCTTTTCAATCAGTTTAGGAGATCTCATGCAAAAAGAAGGGCAATTCTTTTAAGTTACATCATCCTTACTTGGCTTGGGCATCCTTACATTTAAAACATTACACTAAGGCAATGCTTAGTGAATGATGAGGGTCCAGATTCATGTGGCTTTGAAGAATTAGCCCAATTATATGATGACATGTGGCTTTTCTTTTCTCTTTCTTTTATTGTGAAAAACATTTAGCGGATTCTTTGGAAAATATATTTCTCTTTTTGGTATTTTTTGCATTCTTTTTTTGTAAGGGGCCAATGCATGGTGGCTATTGGAGTGAATTGGACCATGCAATTGAAGTTGAGAGTGCACTAGGGTGGTGCATCATCAAGTGTACTAGACTCTATTATATTTGTGCTTGTGTCAATTGTTTTGCTTGTATTGCTATGATTTTTGCCATGCCATCAATTAAGTATTCAATCATATTGGTTGTTAATTGTAGAATTTTTCTTCAATGCCCTATTGAAAAGTTTACATCTAGCGAAGGTGATCATTTAAGGAAGATATGAGAGACAAACATATATGAGAGAGAGAGAGAGAGCGAGAGAGCGAGAGAGAGGAGCAAATATGAAGGAATGCAACTTTGTGTGCAAGGATGGGATGAGAGCTAGAGGGGAGATCGTAAGTGTGAGGATCACACGAGAGGGGGATGTCTGGAGAGAGAGAGAGAGAGAGAGAGAGAGAGAGAGAGAGAGAGAGAGAGAGAGAGAGAGAGAGAGAGAGAGAGAGAGAGAGAGAGAGAGAGAGAGAGAGAGAGAGAGAGAGAGAGAGAGAGAGAGAGAGAGAGAGAGAGAGAGAGAGAGAGGGGTGGGGAAAGGTGAACATGAAGGCTATCCAAGCTCCATCAGAGAAATTTCCTCTCCATCAAAGACCAAGTACTTTTCCTACTCTTCCCGTCCATCACAATGGAGGCTCCTAAAGTCCTATTGCATCCAAAATCTTAACTTTCCATCGATGATTCTCTTCAAGTCCATCAAAGCTAAAGGAGTGTTTTAGGAAGCCAAACATCTTTTTCCAACGATGGTACCCAAGAGAAGAAGCTCGAGAACTACAAGTGTGGGAGCTAAAAACATAGTAGCAAGCACCGACAACACACCAACTCCACCAAACCAATTCTAGGTTCTTCTTGTTTGGTACAAACCCTTGTAATGGAAATGAATGTTTTGATATTTATTTTGGAAGGAGTTATAGTTTAGAAAGAATTTTGATTTATGAACTTTCCCTTGTAAGGCTCGACTTAGATTAATGAAGAAAATCAAGTAGGACAATGTAGTAACTCTAGTTAGACATATTATCTCAAGGTATAAATCTCCCATAGAAAATACTTGGAGTTGTGTTTATCTCTTTGTCAAAGAGCAATCAAAATTCATACATGTAGTATAGCTATCTTTTTGGGATCCTCATAAGGATTAGAATACCCATGATTAAGGGGTAAACCTCTTTCATGGTAAATCATATTATATGGTAGGAGGCCACTAGATTAACAAGACTCAAATGCCATCCCCCTAATCGGAGCCCTTGAAAGAATAAGATGGATCTTTTGTGTAAGTTTATAAAGGAACCTTGTTAAACTGCCTTACTCGAGGGATAACCCTAGAAGGGGAAAAAAGGTTATTGAGTTTGCAAATAGAGTAAATCATGTAGGATTAAGTGTTGTAGTTTTCTTAAAGGAAAAAGAGAAAGAAGAGGCCTTAATCCCCATCTTCATAACCCTATGTCCCATCATTAGACTTCCAAGTGATTACCATTATCATACCAAAAGAGGATACAAACAAGGCATCACCATTATCACTATCACATGCATTACTCTCCTCAATTTTTACCTTGCTTTCCTCTTTGCTATTATCCTCATTTGCTTATTTCCTTTTTGCTTGTTCTTCCACTTTTAGGAATCCTTTTTTATATGTCCCTTCTTGTGATAGAAGTAGCATTCTATATCCTTTTTGCTACGTGACTTGCTTTTTGATTTACCTCTCTCACGAGAGTTTCTCCTAGCATTTGACCTTTCTCTTACCATAAGTGCACTAGAGCTCTTTGACCAGCTTGCATTGTCCTATTTATTCACCTCCTTAGTAAGCAAGATGCTCTCAACATTAGCACTTGTAAGACCACCTATGGGAGTTACTAATGGCAATCTTGAAAGTATCCCAACTCTCAAGCAAGGTGACTAACAAGAACATGGCCATCACTAAATCATGAAAGACAATCTTTTGAGATGTCAATTGACTGAAAATAGTGTTGAACTCATACATCAAAGCCCCCTTCTCTATGTGGAGATCAAAGTTTTTCTAGCCAATAAACCTATGAGGCCACACTTTCTTTTTCATACAGGTCATCAAGTTTTTTCCATACACTATATGCATGTGTCGTGTCTTTCACATTAAAATACACAAACTTTGAGAGTGTCAACATAATAGTAGAGCATGCTAGCTCATCCAATTCCTCCCATACAACTACATCCATCTCCTTGGGCTTAATCCATTACGTTTGATTCGCTTCACCTGCTTCTTTTAGACCAATACATTGTATATTTGCTCTTTTCAATATAAAAAGTCCCTACCATCAAGCTTATCAATAGTGAACAATGCATTTTCTAAACTTGATGAAGAATCCATAATGAGAAAAGTACATCTACACCAAAAACAACAAGGTATATCCAATGTCAAGCTTAAAATAGGCCAATGGGTTGCAAATGGAGTGCCCCATAAAGCCAAGAAACAACTATCCAAATATTAGAGTAGCATAAAACTAATGTAAAATTGATATTTTAGAATTCCCAAAGGAATATGAAATTTTTGCAAGCTATTCAAGTATTTCAACTATCTTTATAACATAATATATCCAATGGAGTCCAAGTATATGCAAATTGCCTTCATGAATCAATTTCAATGTGCATAAATTGAGAATAAACCAACATGGGAAATCCTCAAAGTTGACAAATTCATCAAAATATGTGTGGAATCTGAAGTGGAGAGTAATCTAAGAGTCTCCCAATGCCAACTAATCATTGTTGACAAATGTTTAAGCCTTACAAAAAAATTTCCCGTGATAAAATAGATGTCCTATAGGTTCCAAATAATGGAAAAATGTGGGAAAATGGTATAAGTAGCATGATTGATAAACCTACATCAACACAAGTTATTTTTATCATAAATAGCCTCTTGGAGCATTCCAATAAGTAATATAGCCCATAGACATTTCTATCTTTGCAAATCCTTAAGTCTCTCTCTTTCTATGCTTTTGTTGCAGACATAAGCAGACCCCCTACATTAAAATTGTGCTTAAGCAGCCCTTGTGCTTGCATGCGTAAAAAATCATATACCATGATGTCTTTGGAAGAATCCAAAGCCAACTTGTTTTGCTTCAAACCCAACCACAAAAAGTTGCCAAATCATCGCCAAGTGAGCTACTACAACCCCAAATCAAGCCTTAATGGCTCAAGCACATGCTTGACTTAGATCTAGATCTTGATGATAAGAATAGTATCCGTATCAATGTGTAGATAGCAAGCACCAATGTCGAAGAAGAAGCTTGAATCCGTGACCTGTGCCCCACAAAGCTTTGCTACGTGCACTCCTCGCTCCAAGAATGAGCTTCCACAAACACCGAATACCGCTTTGATACCAATTGAGAGGGAAGCAATGGTGGGATGCAATAGAAGCTATGGAGTGAAAGAAGGTTGAGAGAGAGAAACACATGGGAGTTATGTGGGTACAAAATGAATGGTACACTTATTCTTTGTTATCTTCACTTATATACAAGTGTAAAGTGTGTACAAGGGTGCACACTTGGCAATAGGTGATTGACCTTTACCCCAACATTGAGAGACAATCAAAAGGTGAAATCAGTGGATATAGAGGTAGGGCCACACTAGAGGCAATGGCAACTATTCCGTACGAGGTTATCAATGAGCTAAAAGGATGTTACTAATTCAAATTCTTTAGAATGTCTTCATATGTTAAGAAAAGTTAAATTGCTAGGGATTAAACACGAGTTACATTGCAAATATTATCTTGAGCTCAACTTTATTTTTCCATATTTTATTTAATCAAAATTTGTTTGTATTCTACCTAGTTATGCTATGCCTTCCTTTTCAAATGTAGCTAGTTATCTCAAAGAGAGAGAGAGAGAGAGAGAGAGAGAGAGAGAGAGAGAGAGAGAGAGAGAGAGAGAGAGAGAGAGAGAGAGAGAGAGAGAGAGAGAGAGAGAGAGAGAGAGAGAGAGAGAGAGAGAGAGAGAGAGAGAGAGAGAGAGAGAGAGAGAGAGAGAGAGAGAGAGAGAGAGAGAGAGTACGAATGAAAGTTCAATTGCTAGGGCTTAAACATGAGCTATACTATAATTCATCAAAGTTTGGCTTTCAAAATAAGTGAAGTTTGTAGTTTACCTAGTTGTGTCATGCCTTCCTTTTCCAATGTAATTATTTATGAGAGAGAGAGAGAGAGAGAGAGAGAGAGAGAGAGAGAGAGAGAGAGAGAGAGAGAGAGAGAGAGAGAGAGAGAGAGAGAGAGAGAGAGAGAGAGAGAGAGAGAGAGAGAGAGAGAGAGAGAGAGAGAGAGAGAGAGAGAGAGAGAGAGCGAGGGAGGGAGGGAGGGAGGGAGGGAGGGAGGGAGAGAGAGAGAGAGAGAGAGAGAGAGAGAGAGAGCAGAAACATATACATAGAGACATGACCTTTTTTCTTTTTTGCTTTTATTAGCTTTTTGTCTCATTGTTGTACAATTATGCACTATTTGATGAAGGTTAAAATTTCTAGTTGAGTCTTAAGAAAAGTACCAATTTACAGGAGCAAACAACGTTTTAACAACATACAATGTACAATTATGCAAATTAGTTTCTTATAAGATATTCCATGTATTATAACACATCACTTGAAGCAAGCTTTTCAAGGAAAAAATAAGTGGAGGCAATGCTGACATGCACTAGTGCACACTTGTTAATGCAAATGCATTTCAAGAAGTAATTACATTGCCTTGTAAAACCAAGGGAGGTGAAACATGCTAAACAACATAGTACTATACATACATGTCAAGCCTTCTTTAAGCAACATGTATACAAAGTTTTGAGTGATTACAAAAGTATAGTATGTAAAGAGGTCATTTGTCTTTCCCCCCCCCCCCCCCCCCCCTATTCATAGGTTCTAGAATGATTTTCAGTAGAAACAATTTCCATAGACACAAGACTTTTCCTAGGTTCTAGAATGAGATAACCTTTATTTTGTTACATAACGTCTCACAACCCCCTTCTAAGGCTATTGGAGCTAAGTAAAATGTCCCTATTCAGGAACTTCATGATAAACCCTTTGTGAATGTTTGATATATGTCTACAAAAAAGATAATCTCTTTTTTCATTCGATTATCCAACCTCAAAGTTTGAAAGAAAAAGGAAAACCTTTTATCTAAATTAACAAACTTATTTCCTAAAGAAAGTCACTCCAAGAATTGGGCCTCTTAAATCACGGTTTTGAGAGTTTGAGTGACTAGAGATCTTTCACCATGTCGACATCAAGGTGAACAAAGTTGTTCATAAGGGAATGCCAAGAAGTTCTACCATGGTTACATTGGTGTTGTCTAAAACATCATAAAGCATGCATTTGGCATCAAAATGAACAAAAAGGTTAGCCCAAGACCAAGGTTTATAGTGGAAGGTGGCAATATAGACAATGAAACATTCATATGTTGTTGTCAATGATCTAAAAGAAGGCTATTAATGCAACTTCTATAGGATATCTTCATGCATGAGGCGATTTAAATTGTTAGGGATCAAATATAAGCTATAGAATAGTTATTATTTTGAAATTGACTTTATTTTTCCACATGTCATTTTATCAAATTCAGCTTAGTTATGTTATACCTTCCTTTTCCAACGTATTGGTTAGTTGTTTAAGCATGAGAGAGAGAGAGAGAGAGAGAGAGAGAGAGAGAGAGAGAGAGAGAGAGAGAGAGAGAGAGAGAGAGAGAGAGAGAGAGAGAGAGAGAGAGAGAGAGAGAGAGAGAGAGAGAGAGAGAGAGAGTGTGTGTGTGTGTGTGTGTGTGTGTTGACCATTACCACTGAGACACACACACAAACTTGACCCTATTTCTTTTTCGATTTGTTTGGTTTTCTCTCTTGTTGCTATTCTATTCATTGATTATGCATTATATGACACATGGAAGGTTTTATTTGCTAGTTGAGTCCCTCTATTAAAAAACAAATTGAGTCTTATGAAAAATACAAAATTGCACAAGCAAATTGTGTTTAAAAAGCAAAATTGTAGCACAATTGTAAAAGTTATTTGCATTACTTTCTTGAAAGTTCATGTACTATCAAATTGCACTTGGACGAAACTTTTCAAGAAAAAACAAGAGTAGGCAGTGTTCACATGTGCTACTGCACACTTGTTACTATGAAGGTATGAAAAAGCAAGTATTTACATCACGACACAAAAAGGAGGGAGGTGAAACCTACTAAAAAGCATAGAACCACGTATAATAGTTAAGCCTTTCGTAAGCAAACTTGAATATAGAGTTTTGAGTGATTATAATACTATTGTATGTAGATAGGTCATGGATCTTTTTAGTAATCTTAGAGATAAGAAAATGCATTCCTAGGTTCTAGGTTCCTAGGTTCTAGAGTGATTTTCAATACAAAATACTTGCATAGATAAAAGAAGTCTTACTTGCATAGAAAAATATTTTCCAAGTAAAATAAGTCTTACTTGCATAGATAAAAGAAGTCTTACTTGCATAGAAAAATATTTTCCATGTAAAATAAGTCTTACTTGCATAGATGCATCTTTTCTATGTAAAAGAAGTCTTACCTTTTTTCCAAGGAAAACAAGTCTTACTCAATTGCATAATGTCTCACAAACCCCCTTTAATCAGGAGTCCCTCTCATGAACTTCATGACAAGCCCTTTGTGAAGGCTTAATGTGTATATGCAAAAGGCCTCTTTTTTAAATTGGTTTATCCAACCTCACAGTTACAAAAAAAGACAAACCTTTTATTGATTAGTTATGTGAGGTTAAGGAACATCTATACTATATCTTTATTTTTTGGAGAAAGGCTTGAAATTTGAAAGATGCCTCAAGGATATACCCAAGGTTTGAACTTGCACACCATGCACACACCCACATGCTCAAACCACTTGAGTTGTAACCCCATTGGCATCTATACTATATCTTTTATGGGAGAGGGGGGCCAAAGGCCATGTTGGGTTTGTGGCTCCTCTTATGCTTTGTGGGGTGCCACATGGCACCCACCCACCCATACACCCCCACTTGCCTATGTGCACACCTTGACCCGACTATGACCACATGTCGAGTCACGATCGCTTGTGGAGAGAGAGAGAGAGAGAGAGAGAGAGAGAGAGAGAGAGAGAGAGAGAGAGAGAGAGAGAGAGAGAGAGAGAGAGAGAGAGAGAGAGAGAGAGAGAGAGAGAGAGAGAGAGAGAGAGAGAGAGAGAGAGAGAGAGAGAGGCTGAAATATGTATTATTAATGTATCTTAACATAATACTTTGATATTGTATATATGTATCTTAATTAAATAATATTTTGATAATTAAGATAAGTATGCTACATATAGAGATATGTATATAATAAAATTAATTATTAAAATACTACATACATAATATATACTAATGATGTTAGCATGAATGATATGCTATATATTTTGTTTTCTTTTGTGTGTGTGTGCGTGCGTGCACGCGCGCGTGTGTGTGCGCACGTGCGTGTAAAAGTTAGATCTTGATATACATAATTGATTACGTATTAAATGTCTGTGAGCTGTGGATGCCATATAATGTAACGGTATTACATTATGTAAGAATTATGTTGTATTCCAATTATTACATTATATATTATATAAGAATTAGGTTACATCAAAATTATTATGTTATATAATATGGATCTATATGTAATATATATAGTAGTAATTAAATTCTATTACAATTATATTTCAATATACATTCTCATTATATTTTATGCGCCAAGTGTGTTTGAGTGTGTGTGTGTGTGTGTTATACTGTCCTAGTATATATTTGTTACATTATATATGAGAATACTTGTGGTCACATTATTATTATTATTATCACTATTATTCTTAGATTAAATGATTATGTTATATTATACACTTATGTGAAGTTCTATTTAAAAATATATATTATATATGACACATATATTTATAGTTACACATGCACACAAATATACACATATACATGTATGTATATATGTATACCAAGGAGTCCTTTTGGATCTCTCTCTCTCTCTCTCTCTCTCTCTCTCTCACTCACTATATATACATATATATGTATGTATGTATGTATGTATGTATGCATGTGTATATATATATATATATATATATATATATATATATATATATATATATATATATATATATATATATGTATGTATGTATGTATGTATGTATACCAAGGAGTCCTTTTGGATCTCTCTCTCTCTCTATATATATATATGCAAGCAAGCCAAAGCTGGTTGTAGTGGGGAGAGGTAATTACAATTACTGTAACACACACACACACACACACACATACACACATGCATCTTTGATGATCTAATCTAATGTCATTATGCAAAGGTTTCCTTGCATAATAATATAATCTCATATTATTATGCAAATCTTTTTCGATGTCCTTGTAAGGCAGAGCACCATGTGTTGTCCTTTCACCTTCCTGCAAATCCCAAGCACCTTTCTTACCTCTTCTAAATTCTCTTTTTTGAGTAGTCCCAATCTACACACATGTTGGAAATCGAGGAAGAGAGAGAGTGTGTGTAAGTAAGCAATAGATGAGTGTACTTCGCCTTAGCCAAAAGAGGGAGAGGAGAGCTTTCTACAAGGGTAGAAGAAAAACAATGCAATGCACATTCCAAAAAGAGCTTAGGCTACAATTTTGATGTTTCTTTGTGGAAGATGATCCATCGCATGAAGAAATAACAATGGGAGAAACAAGCCATAGGAGAATGGGTTGAGGTGGCTTTAAGCCTTACAAGCCACTTTAGATAATGACACGAGTGTCATCACCACACTAACAACAATTCTTCAACTACTTCGCTATCCCGTTGCTACCATAGCCAGAAGGGACTCGAGAGGAAGGCTATTGGTGTTGAAACACCATGAAATTTTTTGTGTGTCCATGTGTTTGAGAGAGAGTGTGTGTGTTACTATGGTTACTCAATGCAATACCACTTTAAGAATAAGTTGACACCATGGCCACCTAAATATTAAAGACATGAATTTCCACCTCCTTCTCTTCTTTTAAATTCCTGAAGCTTGAGAAAATCAAAGTTGCCAATCCAATGAGAAAAACACAGTTAAAAGTAATAGTAACGAGTGTCATGCTTAAGATTAAGGTCACCCAACATTGTGTAACTTTCTTCTACCAATGAGGAAAACTATGAGTTTAACCTATCTCAACTACACAAAGTTGCAACCCATATGTTAAAGATCTTGCTTTGATTATCCCTCAATCAAGAGTATTGAGAAAGTGAGTACCCATGGCCTACTAACTCCAAGCTTCTTGTTAAAGTGTGTGAATAGCTAAAATATGAAGGGCTTCATAAACAAGCCAAATAATATGCCTTATTTTTGTAGCAAAAGGCTACATTGAATCGCATGCTTTCAAAGGCCTCGCTTTGTCCCTTGCCACCTATAGCTTCCTCTCAATGACCACAAGGGCATATGGCGTGATTTTGCATATAAGCCATTGGAACCAAAATACAAATATCAGAGTGTGAACCCTATTGCCCACTTCCATCATGCATGTTAGGACATGAGTTGCCCTAAGAGTTAACCAACACCTTTATGAAGCACCAAGAGAATATCAACTTGAAGGATTGATAGAATCTAGGTGCAAAGCTAGAAGATTTCTAGCATTAGGACACAAATTGCCCTAACTATCACTAATACGAATTCTTTGAAGTTCAGTGCTATGAAGCACCGAGAGAAGCTAGGCATGGAGTAATTTACCTAGATTTCTCCAAAAGACTAACTACTATTTATGTCTAATGATTTTATTAAGGATGTGAGTCATATTATTTATCATATTTCTTTAGAGTTTTGAGAATAATAGTGCGAAACGTTGGGAGAATTTAGGTGTGGAGCACCTAGTATTTCTTCTCCTAGAGAAAGTCATTCCAAGCATCCAACCTCTTGAATCATGGCTTTTAGTTTTGTAGAGATTAGTTACTGGTTACCTATGTGTACCAAAGAAAGTATGCACAAAAATACCTTCAATATAAGTTTATCCATGTTCATTCATCAAATTTTGACCCTTTGTAGTTGGGGGTATACAAACTTACATCATATCTCTAGCAAAATTGACAAATTTTGTGTACATGAAAAATAAAGAGAATTGTAACAATTTTAAGATACTCATTTCCATGAGGCACATCTATATTATATATTTTTACCACTATGGCTTTGAAAATCTCCAAATCACCACATCTTTGCCTAAACATCCCACCTTTTCCCAAACTTGAAGCTTTTTGTATCGGCTAAGAAGGTTTGTCAAGGAGCTTTCATAAATAAGCAATTGGTATGGGGATGGAAGTTTAAACTTTGTGCTTGGCTTGGCAAGAATGTTAATTTGCTTCTACAATAAGTTGTACTGCATGTCTCCCTACCCAATTCCTACAACCACCCCCCTATAACAGCTTTGTAGCTATACCATGGCGTTGCTACCAGAAACACCTATATAGGGAGTAGTAGTGACTCTAAGCCTTGCTTGGTTTCCACTCTATGTGTGATTTCCTATACCTAATGGTGGATCCTCATATGTGTGACGTCACGAGGGTGTAGTTGTGGGATGTGCTACGTTGACCATTTCTTTCATTGAATAATACAAGAGTACTTGTTCTCACATATAGTGTTACCTTTTTGTGCTGTGTTGAGTGATTGAATGAGTGCAATTGCATCACACCTGGTATTAGAGTGACTCTTGCTCGGAGTGAGGGAGTACTTTTACGGAAGCAGGAGAGGAGATCTAGTGCTCAAAGAAATCATATCAAGATGACCCACATTGCGATGCCCCACATCATGTCACCCCACATCGTTTCGACCCCCATTGTGTTGGCCTCCGAGAGGCGATGACCCTTGGCATATCGACCCCCGTTACGGTGACCTCGACACTAGCCAACATATATGAAGACATGATGCGGCTTTCCTATGGCATGACGACCATTTGAAGGTGAAACATGGCTTCCCTACATCGACAACATAAAAAACCGAGGCATGGCTTCCTATGACCACATGGAGGATGACAGGGAGAATGCTCCCATCCCAATGATGGAAGAGAGGAAGAAGAACCAAGGGCAAGAATGGAGAGTAGCTAAAGAGGAGAAGGTAGGTGGACTAGAGAGGCAGTTGGAGGGCATACCAGGCCTATTGGACTCAATCTAGAGGAACATGCAAATGAAGGAGGAAGAAGAGGAAAGGAAAAGAAAACTAGAAGTGGAGTAGGGTTATAGAGAGTGGGTGATAGAACAAAAAGAATAGGAGAAAAGACACAAATTGCAAGAGGACATGGATAGGGTAGGAAGTGAGGAGATTTCTAGGAGAGCTCAAGAAACAAGAAAGGACAAGGAGGAGGTAGTTGAAGCATGCAGTAAGAAGAAGGACAAGAAGAAATATAAGAGACACAACCATAGGGAAGAGGAGGAGAGCGACAGTTTAGAAGACGACTATGGCAAGTTCAAAATGCCCCAAACAACTAAGTACAAAGGAAAGAGAGATGGGTTGGTTTTGAAGAAATGGATCCTAGAAGTAGATAGATACTTGAAGTATGCCAGAATTATTGAAGACAAGAAGGGAGAAGTGGCAGCCATCTACTTTAGAGGAAGGTGCTACTAGTTGATACCTACTAGAACGTGAGCAATGATGCACCATTTTTTCATGGGAAGAACTCCAAGAGGAACTCAAAGACTATTTCATCCCAAAGATGGAAATTTTCAAAATTAGAGATGAATGGAGAAACCTCAAACGAACACAAGGGAAGATGAAGGAGTATGTTAGCAAGTATAGGCAACTCATGTTGCAGCTACCCAACATGGACATTGACACTAAGCTACATGGATTCCTATTTGGCATGCAAGAATGGTCTAGAAGAGATGTGGAGAGATATGAGCCAAATACTTTACGTGAGGCCATAAGGATGGCTGAAAGATTAGTGGATCTGGAAGGAAGAAGGACATCTCAAGGGGTTCAACACCAACCTCACCAACAACTCTTGGACCTTGAGACCCAATACCCCTCGAGGTCCATTCTTGGAGGTGCTAGGTCAAATCTCAGGCATAACCCTAGCTGCATCACAATCCACCTTAGTACCAAGAGGGGCAATTGGCCGATGGGGGAACAACCACTATAGACCAACTCCTTCGAGTGCATCATATGGGTTAGCGGGATCAAATACATCATGGTGCAGATCCCAAGACTCAACCATAGGGATTAGATATTTCAAGTGCGGGGGACCCCACTATCAAAATTGATTCCCCATGGATGACACACCCTCATCAAGCGGGTCTAGAGTAGTAGCCACTAGTGCATATGGATGAGAGGAGATACAACCCCCGTGCATCTGGGAAATTCCCAATGGAAGTGATGAGAGTCTAGTCCATCCAAGGGTGTGGATAGTTAGTGCCCATCCCCAATGGCGGCCCATGTAGCAACAATCCAACACTCATTACCTCAAGGGCAGAGTGAGTGAAGGGGATCAAGCCATCATGGTAGACATAGGATCCACCCACAACTTCATCATCCCAGACTGTGTAGCCAAATATGGACTCAAATTGTTTAAGGCCCTAGAAAGGTTAACAATAACCTTTGCACAAGGAGAAGCCAAGGAGGTTAAACAGGTCTTTGTAGTAGTGCAAGCAGAAGCAGGGAAATGGAAAGCCAAACTCAACTTCTTAGTCATTCCCATCGAAAATTTTGAAGCCATCTTAGGTTTGGAATTCTATGACAAGTATGTCATCGCAATGTTTGGGAAGGGGGTTATTGAGATGATGGTGAACATGCAAGGAGAGGGCGTTAGAGTACCCTATGAGAAAATGCAACTATCAGGTAGGACATCAATCCAAGTGTAAATGAAGGAGAACAAGTTGGAGTCTCATGCCAAATGGTGAAACTAGGTACTAACCAACCCAAGCATCGCCTTGCCCATGTTACCCATATTAGGACTCACATAATGACCTGCAGTGCCAAACAAGTGGAGAAATTAGTAAAGCAAGGGGACATGCATGATTTGGTCCATTGAGTAGGAGGTCACCAAGAAGCCCAAACTCCAAGTTGGCAATACCAAAGTAGAAGCAATATTTGAGGATTTTAAGGATGTGATGCTAGTAGCAGAACTACCAAAGGGCTTACCACCCAAAAGAGACATGGACTACAAGATCGAGCTCATCTCAAGGGCAGTTCCACTAGCTAGAGCCCCTTATCATATGAATCAAACTAACTCATGGAGTTGAAGAAACAGTTACATGAATTGGAAGAGCAAGGTTTCATTCGACCTAGCAAATCCCCATTCGGTGCCCTAGTGGTATTTGCCAAGAAGAAGGATGGGGAACTCACTATAGGGCCCTTAATAAGATCACTATAAATAACAAGTATCCTACACCCTCAGTTGATGACATCTTAGACAAGTTACATGGAGCCAAATACTTCAGTTGTATCAACCTTAGGTCAAGGGACCATCAAATTTGCATAGAAGAAGAAGATATTCTCAAAATAGCCTTTCTTATCCGATATGGAAGCTTTGATTGGCTAGTCCTAGGCTTTGGATTGAGTAATGGACCGGGCACCTTTTGTGGCCTAATAGATGGAGTCTTCTAGTCTAAAATAGATGTCTTCATCATTATCTACATAGATGATCTCCTAGTGTATAGTAAAGCTCTAGAGGAACACAAAAGACATTTATGCCTAGTTTTTGAGAAGCTAAGATAACACAAGTTGTACACCAAGCCTGAAAAATGCGAGTTTGTAGTGAAGGAATTAGAGTTCATAAGGTTCATTGTAGGTGAGGCTAGCATCAAAGTAGACCCCAAGAAAGTAGTAGTAAAGAATTGGCCTATGTTAAAGACCATGAGGGAAGTCCGAGAATTCCTAGGCTTCATGGTGTTTTGTAGAAGATTCATCAAGGATTATAGCCTTGTCACTACACCACTCTCCCACCTCACCAAAGGAGATAACAATTTCACTTGGGGAAGTGAGCAATAGGCTGCTTTTGAGCTGATGAAGAAATATATGAGCCAAACCATTGTCCTCAAAGTATGCAACTTCACAAAGCTCTTCGAGAACTCCACAAATGCATTAGATTATGGCATTGGGAGAGTGCTGGTGCAAGATGGCCACCCCATAGCTTATGAATCTAAGAAGTTCACAGATGTCAAAACCACATGGAGCACACATGAGAAGAAGATGCTAGCAATGATTCACTGCCTTAGAAAATGGAAGAATTATGTCCAAAACAAACACACAGTGGTCTTCAAAGACAACATATCCCTCAAATACTTCCAATCCCAACCAAAGTTGTTTGGCAAACAAGCCCAATGGCTCCACTTTCTAGCAGAATTTGACTTGGTGATCAAACACAAACCAGGGTCCACCAACAAGATAGCATATGCTCTAAGTTGTAAAGTTGATTTCAAAGCCATCGGTATGGTCAACAATAACTTCCTTGAGTGAAGGACTCTTTGGAGCATGACCAAGACATGCACAATATTATAGAAGAGGTGAAAGCTGGCAAGACAACACATGGCATGTATACCCTAGAGGAGGAATTCTATTTGTAGGCAAGAGATTGTACATCCCCAACAATGTGGAACTGAAGAAGGTCATTTTACACGAAGTGCATGATGGCAAATTAGGCGGGTATAAGGGATAAAGTAAGACACTTGAAGCACTCAAAAAGCAGTTCTTTTTGTCAAGTATGAAGGAAGAATTCATAGATTACATCAAGATGTGCCCAACTTGCCAACTTGTGAAGGCACCCCCTGCTTCAAGCCATCATGATTACTTCTCAACCAATGCCAGCCATGGGATGCCATTATCATGGATTTCATTATGGAGCTCCGAGAATCCCATGGTTGCACCACCATCCTTATAGTGGTGGACTATTTCTCAAAGCAAGCTCACTTCATACCTACTAAGCCACCCTTGAATGCCAAGGAGGTAGCATGCCTCTTCTTCATGCATGTTTTCAAGCTACATGGCTTACCTTTAGCCATCATTTCACATAGAGATGGTAGATTCATGAGTGACATGTGGGAGGAACTCTTTAAGACTCTCAAAACACAGTTGAGATTCTCATCCTCCTTCCACCCCGAGATAGATGGGCAAATAGAGAGAGTCAACCAAGGCATTGAAGAATATCTTAGGAGCTATGCTTGCGTGGACCAAAAAGATTGGGCCTTGTACCTTGATGTGCTCAAGTTTCATTACAATAGCTCAATCCACTCCGCCACAGGCTACACACCCTTTGAGTTAGCTACAGAAAAAGAAGTCATCACACCCCTTGCCTTAGCCTTCGGAGTTGCCAAAGCTGAAGATTAGGATGCAAAATAATTCTTGAAGAAATGGAGAGACCATAATGCAGTAGCTAAGTAGAGTCTAGAATATAGCAAAATCACCATGACAAAACAGGCCAACAAGAAGCAAAAGGCAGTACTCTTATCCAAGGAAGACACGGTCCTCATCAAATCCAAGCATATGTCCCTCCCAAAGAATATGAGCCCCAAATTCAATCACCACTACTATGGGCCTTATTGCATCACTCAAGTGCTAAATGAAGTAACATACGAGCTCAAATTGCTAGAAAGCATTTGTGTCCGTAATTTTTTTCATGCCTGTCGTCTTCTACACAGGTTCTATCTCGACAACCAATGGGGATGGCAAGTTCCACTACTTCACTCCAATGGCTCCTTCGAAGTACAAGCATTTCTTGAGCACCACCGGGAATACAAAGGGTACCCCAAGTACCTCACCAAGTGGAAATGATGCCCTCTCAAAGAAGCCACTTGGAATTTTGAAGTGCAGTCTTGTGAATGTGGCCCCTTCACTACCTAGCTCAATGAGAATCCCAAAAATTCTTCCAATGCCCCTTGAGTCATCAGGGACTTATCTTTGGCCTTGTAATGCCTCCACTCCTTAAATGTAATTGAGTTGAGGGTGGATTCACATGGTAGCCATAATAAATCAAAGCACCCAAAACAGTTTAGATGGGGAGACACTGAACAGCTTGATAGGAGTGTTAAGACCCCTAATTCCTAGTGTGATAGACATGACCAGTATGATAGTAAAGGCTGCATTAAGACCCCACTCATGTGTCATGTCCTAGAACGACAAACATTGGCCAGCTTGTCAGAAGTTGTGTTCTTGGAGACGAGTCAAATAACCTCTACCCTTAGATTGCTGAGGACATCAATCCAATAAAAGCATGGGTGAGTGTAAGGGCTTTGTAGCTATACCATGGCATTGCTACCAGTAACACCTATATAGGGAGTAGTAGTGACTCCAAGCCCTGCTTGGTTTCTACTCTACGTGTGATTCCCTATACCTAGTGGTGAACCCTCATATTTGCGGCATCATGAGGGTGTAATCCTAGGATGTGCCTAAGTTGCACCGTTTCTTTCATTAAACCTTGCTCTCACATATCATGTTACCTTTCTGTGTCATGTTGAGTGAGTGAATGAGTGCACGTGCATCACCCCCCCGCCCCCCACCCCCCCCCCCCCCTCCCTTCACCCTCTTGGTGTGAGCTACATGTAGGGGAAGAACCCATTGTACCCTTTGGGGGAAGCCAAGTTGGAGAATGAGAAAGTCCATAGGGCTAGAAATTATGTAGACATGGATGCTGTAACTTATGGATGCGACCAAATTATGATACACAAATGTTGTTTTTAAAGACATGGTTGTAGACCTTTAGGAGATCAATGCAAGCCATAGGTAGAGCTTGGATTGTGAAGGACAAAGAGCCCACAAAGCACAGCTTTCTTTGTCAATGGAATCACATTGCAATTATTATTACTACTTTTGGGCTATTTATGTTCTTCATGGGGAAGATTCTCTTTGAATATGATTTTTTTCCAAGTGGTTCTTAAGTACTTTTAAGGCTAAGTGCAATTTACTAACAATATCAATTTATGGAGCATGGATTCTTTCAAGTGTTGGTTGGTTTGCTAAGAGAGAGAATGGATAATCTCTTGTTTTGTGGCCTGTAAGGGCAACCTTGTGCATTTTATTCCCTTGAATGTATATTTCTCTCTAGAAGGGGTTCTTCTCTTACAATGTCATGTGTGGCTTTCAAGTAGAAAGAGGGAGTTCCCACATATGACTTTTCAGGGTTGGAGTGAGACACTCAAGAGTACAAGCTTTGCACATTTTGCCTTCCTTTTAGATGTGAAAATGGTTTTTATTTGTGTTTATTGAATGTTAGACACCCAAACCCTTCATATCAACTCAACAAAACCACACAACACATGGTTAGTTCCATAACAAAATTCCATCTTGGTGACCAATCAAATGGGGCCATAATCACTTTTTTACATTATTGAAGATGCCTTCATAGGTACATGTGAGTATGGAACCCTTGACTTTGGGCTTAACACACCATCTCATTACCACTTAAGCTAGCAGGGTCTTGGCATTTCACCTTTCTTTTAGATGAGACTTAGTATATTGATGGAAAAACTTTAAGACAATTCCACAACATGAATAAAAAAACTCAATATAAAACCTTTTTAATGTGAAAAGATAATGTATTAGTATGTACATCACCAAAAAAACACAATTTAATTACTAAAGCTTGATAGCATGTGTTTGCTCATAACTTAGGATTGTTCATTGTGCATGCTAAATCGATTTAGTATTGTGATCATGGTAATTTGTGGGCAATACATTATAAAAATATGATAAACCACACCTCTTCATAATGGATAAATGGCCTTGTGGGGATTCCCTCCTAGAATTTGTCTAAGGTTCAACACATAACTCTTGAGAGGGCCAAAGCTCCATGAATCTCAAAGAAATATAGCATAATGACTATGCAAAGACATATAAAACTAGTTCAAGTAATGAGCCACATAGATGTTTGGAGGGAACATTTTATTCTAGGCAGCATCAACTATAGCATCCCTATTCCAGGTGCAATATTTAAAGGATGTAGAATCACATAAAATGTTCAAAATAATGAAATACCACTTCTTACACTATGCTCAAGAATCTAGTAGAGGATAAAATGAAGTGATAGTTTGGAAACTAAGCTCGGGCTGATCCTGATTGTATCACCTTTTACTTAAAAGGAATTCTTGAAATTGTTTATGATTGAAATGCAATTTATAATCCAAAATGGAATTTCACTAATTGAAATGCAAATCTGAATTTGGCTTTTTCTGATCATCTTGATGAGTTGAAATAATTTAATGATATTTTAGTAGACACATAGTATTTGGCTTATGAGAGGAAACCTTGAGAATGATGTGTTTGGAACATTGAATAAATTTGACACTATTATTATATGTGGTTATAGAGTGTTTACTAAGATAAGGAATAGTATTTTAAGAACAAAGCTATGGTTTAAGCCCTTACCATTAAAGGAAGTGACATAAAGTGTATTGTGGAGAACTATTGAAGATGTAAGGGTGAAGCTTCAAGTCAATATTGTGCTAATGTTCTCATTAATGCATGTTAAGGCACCTAAATGAGGATTAGGGACTTTAGAGTTTGCATAAACATTAGGAGGGAGGATTGAAAAGAATGTGGGGGAAAAGTGTAGATGCACTTTCCAAGCACATGCTGGGACACCTAAGGTAAGAATCATGGACTCATGATGGTTGTGGATTTTACGAGATTAATTAACATGTTAGACCTATGGGACTGAGAAACTATGAGGACAAACTATAGCTTCACCCATAAACAAGCCATCTTTTTGAGAGTCTCAACTTGCTCTTGCCTATACTAATCTCACATTAATCAAATGGAAAGTCAACCATCGAATGTATTAAATAATCACCTAATGTTGTGTTTTGATTAATGAACTCATGAGCAATGTAAATATGTATTAAGAAATAAGTAATTACATCACATCACTAAAATAAGGGAGGTAAAACATGCTAAACAACTAGTACTACACATACTTGTTTAGTAAGAAACCTTGAATACAAAGTTTTAAGTGGATATAAAAGTATGGTATGTGAGGAGGTCATTGGGAAATTTTTTTCTTATTCCTAGGTTATAGAATGATATGTTAATAGAAACAACTTCCATAGAAAAGATATTTCTACTTAAACCAAGCCTTCCTTGGCTAATAATGTCTCACAACCCCCTTTTAAGTCTATTGCAATTGCATCCAATGTCCCTATTAGGAACTTCATGATAAACCCTTTATGAAGGTTTAACATACATCTATAAAATATATCTTTTTATATCAAATGATCCAACCTCAAAGTTTGAAAGAAAAATACAAACATTTTATCTCTTAGCTATTTTGAGGTTAAGCAACAAACTTCTTTTCCTAGAGAAAGTCACTCTCAGCATTGGGCGTGTTGAATCATGGTTTTTAGATTTTGAGAGATTAGAGATCTTTGACAATGTCAACATCAAGGTGAGTAAAGTAGTTCAGAAGGGAATGCCATGAAGTTCTACTATGGCTACATCGGTGTTGTTTACAACATCACAAAGCATGCCATTAACATCAAAACATAAAAAAAGGTTAGTAGCAAAATTGTTAAGAAAAGAATTTATGTGTAGATTAAGCATGTCCAAACATAGCACTACTAAAAGAACTTATTTTTTGAGAGTGAAAAAGAATTATCTATTGAACATAGAAGCTAAAGCCAAGGTGAGAAAATTAGCACCAAGGGACAACCAAAAGGCCCATCATTAGGGTTTATAGTGGAAGGTGGCATACTAGAGACAATGACACTCATTTCATATGTTGTTGCCAATGATCTAAAAGGAGACCATCAATTCCAATTCTATAAGATATTTTCATGTGTGATCAACTCAAACATAAGCTATAGAGTTGTTATTATCTCTTGAGTTTGCCATTATTTTTCCACATGTCATTTTGTCACATTTCACTTACTTGGTTATGTTATTTTTCCAATGTATTGATTAGTTGAGAGAGAGAGAGAGAGAGAGATGTGGATTTTTTCTTTTTTGTTTCGTTTGCTTTTCTCCCTTGTTGACATTCTATTCATCACTTATTCATTGTATGACATGGGAGGTTAAATTTGCTAGTTGAGTCCCTCTTAAAAATGTATCAAGGAAAGTACAAAATCAACACAAGAAATACTCAATAAAGTACAATTGTAAACATTATTTGAATTGGGTTCTTATTGAAAAGTTCATGCACTATCCAATAGTACTTGAAAAAAAGTTTAAAGCAAAAAATGAGAGCGTTCAATGCTTAGATGCACAAGTGCACACTTGTTAACGTGTAAAAAAATTAACAAGTAAGTAATTGCAACACCTCATAAAAAGAAGGGAGGTGAAACATGCTAAAAAACATAGTATTGCATATAATTGTGAAGCCTTTTCTAAGCAACCTTAAAAATAGAGTTTTGAGTGATTACAATAGTATTGCATGTAGTAAGGGCATGGGTCTTTTTAGTAAAGTTAGAGATAATAAATTTTCATTCCTTGTTTCTAGGTTATTGAATGGATTTCTCAGAGGCTGATGCGAAGGCACACTTTTCGGGATTTTTGACAATTTTAGGCAGATCCACAAGGTACTTGTGAGTGAGAATGAAGATTTTAGGCTCCAAAGTGGTTCGTGGTGCAAATTGGTCAAGGTGCAAGAGATAGAGCATTTTGAAGTTTGAGATGTAGCAAAGTGTTAAGTCAAGTAATGAAAAAGAGTTGAGCCATCACTTGGGTATTAATTTTGCACATTTGGGGTGGAATTTGAGGCTGTGAGACCTTAATTTGTGGAGGAATATAGTCCTGATAGTTTAGGAGGTTGGAAATAGGCCAAGATTTGAAGGGATGTGGACCAATTTTAATGGAACATGGGCCAAAGCAGAGGGGGCACTCAATATATGCAAATTTTCATGCAAGAATCGGGGGGAGAGAGAAACAAAGAGCAAGAAAAGTGGGTGGCGTCATTTTGGGCTTGTGATGACCATCTCATGCAAAATCTTCATAATCTCTCATGTGTGATGGGTGAAATGAAGCCTCTTGGCTATTCTCTACATGCTTATGTAAATTTTGCGACCCAATTTGAAGAAATGGAAATGCTGATTTTCTAGTCTTTCTCTTTCCTTCCTCAAAACAATCTTTCTCTCTTCTCCCTTTCCTCTTGGATAATATCAATTCTTATGGAGAGAAGGGGGATGGGTGAAAGAGAGGGAGAGCTGAGAGTTATGTGAAAGAAATGATTTGTGCCATGTTTTTGGTATTTGTGGAGGGCTCGTGAAGCACATTAGTGGCCTTGGCAATCACTTGACGTCATGTTTGTGTCATAATGTATAGAATGTCAACACATAAGTGGCCTAATTTTTATAGCAAATAGAATCCAATTGAAAAATTATTTTAAAATCATATAAAGGAATATATGAAGATAACTATTAGTACTTAAGATTGGTTGTTCTCAAATTTCTTGATTTTCTATAAATAAAATGATTTTAAAGTAAAATAAGAAAAGATTTAAGGAAAAATACCAATAAATAGAGAAACACAATGAATGGTCTAGTAGACTTGAAATTGTAAGAATATCACTCTTTACTTTTTAGATTTTTAGAAAATTAAGCATTCTAACATGACATATGCGTATTGGTAGCACGAGGTTGGCTTCATCGTGCCATGCATAGTGATCCAAGTAAAAGGACATGTTAAATTCTAATGAAGAACGTTGAGAATAAATAAACACTATGAATGGTCTACACTCTTTCCTTTTCAAATTGCTAGAAAATTAAGGTTTTTAACATGACATATGCATATTGGTAGGACAAGGTTGGCTCTGATGCCATGTGTAGTGATCCAAGTAAAAGACCATGTTAAATTCTAATGAAGAATGTTGAGAATGTTATTTTCTTGTTTGTATATCACATCTAGGGTGATTATGTGTGAAATTTGTATCCAAAATTAGCATGAGTGAGGAATACTCTGAGTGCTTTTGTGGTGTGTGTAACATTGATGCAATATGTAGTTGAAGGTCATGAAATGATATAAAGGCTCATTTTTGCACTCACTTCTTGTTTTCTCACATTGAAAATGCTTGTGCACTATCATGAACACTATGCATTGAAGTATTTTGTGCATATATCATTGCATAGCAATTGGCTCGTGATGACCGAGTGGATGAGGAGATCCAATACGATTTTTAGTGTCCATAGTTTAGAGGGGTTTCTAATGAGGATGAGTGGAGAGTAAGTGTTACATTTGCATTAAAAGACGAGGATTGGTAGGTCAAATCCCTAACTGGGTAGGTTGCTTGTATCTAGAGGCCATGACAATCAATTGAGTAGGTGCTTTTGTGACATTTGTGTGGTGTACTAGACACCTTATGTTGGGTATTCCTGCTTGGAGTTCAAGGTAGGCATTTAGGAGATTAGAATACAACATAGTATGTTCAGGTTTAGAGAGAGATTTCTTAGCATGAATGTAGGGTTGTGGAGGTTGGTCTTGTGAGGCCTATCACTGAGCTTGAGTGTATGAGAGCCAGTGTTGGGTCCATTTTAGGCCTCAACAGGTGAGGCCTATCAGTGAGCTTGAGTGTATGAGAGCCAGTGTTAGGTCCATTTTAGGCCTCAACAGGTGGTACCTTTGTCAAGAATCCTTTAGGATTCCCAAAGAGGGCCTAAACTTGGTTCTCGAGTGCACGACTCTTCACTTAGTAGTAGAGAAAGAACTATGAAGGCAAGAACATGAGTGAATGCTAGTGACATCTTGAATTTAATGAGAGCACACGAGAAACGACTAAGGAAACACATAGAAAATTTTGGCAAATACTCCTTGGACCATACTAGTCATGTATCCCTTAAAGCTAGGGGGCTTATAGCCCCTGTGTAGCAAGAGCAATCTTAGTACATGCAAAGGTGGTAGTTTACCCTTAACACCTAAAGCTAGACAATCTAGTCCTTTGAAGACTAGTTGAAGTGGTGGATCAACCCCACCATCTAGTGGTGCCATTAGTAACATTGTAGTTGTCATTCCTAAATCTATTCCTATATTTGTAGAACCACCCTTAATATTCCCTCAAGTAATTAAAATTTCAGTTTGGCATGGTGGCTTTACCTGCTTTAGGGTACTTGCTTTCTATCTTTAGTGGAAGTCCAAATGAAGATGTGGAATTACATATCAAAGACTTTCAAAACTTATATTTAACTATCAAGTCGATGAGGAAGTACATAATTTGATGTTCTTCAGTATGACTTTGAAGGGAAATGTAGCCCAATGATACGATCGACTTGCGAAAAATTTGGTTGTCACTATACAAGCATAATAATTTGCATTTCCTAGGGAGTTCTATCTTGAAAAGGGGAGTTAATATTGGCTATGTGTCCTAAATGAGACTTGACAAGAATTCAATAAGAGAATAAAAGCATATGCTCAAAAGTTATGCAAAGTTTTTTGTTGTTTGGGTAACACTATCCAATTACCCCCTGTCACTCATCAATTGCAATTCTTCTTGAGAGGGTTGGATTTTATAATCCAACTACACTTGAGCAGCACATCATTAAATGATTTAGATGTAGCTATAGTAGCAATAGAAGGGGTGAAGTCAAGAATTCAACTTGCCTATGCAGCAATAGGGTAAGCCCTCTTAGCCATCACTAGGTTGATGCCAAATGCAGTGTCAAGAGGTTATAGTTCATTACCTGCATTACCCAATAACATAGTGGTACAAAATCAAGAAGCTCTAAATCAAGGGTTTCCCTAATTACCTACTCCTATAGGGCCAAATGTTGCCCAACCAAGACCTATGATATCTATGAGCAGTGTAGAGGCCCCCACTGTAAAAGAAGGGCATGTGCAACTACTAGTCCCTTTATAGATTGTAAAACCTAGTGTGTAGGTGGCTCCTAATGCCATTAGTCACAAATCCTCTACACCAAATATTATAGAGGAAGTCAAGGACATGATGAAACATTACACTGACACGATTGCTGAACAATATTGACAAATAGTATTGGATGTTAATTTCTTGAAATGCTAGTGAAATTTGATGGGTATTAGAAAGCCCGATGATGTGAGCCCATCAAGATTTAGTTGTAAGTGGTGTGGTGGTTAGCACCTTTGCAAAATTTTCCTAATGCAAAGTGCGATATATGTGGGAAGTTAGGACATATGATTAATATATGTTGGAAGTAAAATTAGTCTCAAGAGGTTCACAGTATGTATATACTCTATATCATGTGCATTCAAGGCATATTTATAAATACCCTTATCTATGAGATTTTTGTGAATTAAACACAAGACTTTTTTATTTAATCTATAAATAACACCTTTATATGATACCCTTTTGTATGTAAAAAATGTATAAAGATGGTATTTAGAAAACACCTTATGTTGAAACCACATGATACACACATGTATTCATGATGATCTCCTCGACAAATTAGTGCACTCCAGCAAGGCAGTCAACAACCTAGACTTTTGAATAATTGTGCATAGGATGCGAATACTCAAGGGGAGGGCCCTAAGGAAATCTTGTAAAGGGAAAAAGCCACCCTAGAGGAAATGCCAAGTGGGGTTAGTTTGGTAAAGGTGCTTCCAATCAATAAGAATACAGCCTGTAACAATCTAAGAGGTCACTAGGGGCCAGAAAATGAAAGAGATTAAGAATAATGGCCCAAGTATAAGCGAAGCTAACCCTAAGCCGAGGGGTGGTTGATAAGAAGGTCATAGATGCTAATACTCAAGTGGATCCTCTTAAACTTGAAGGTATCTTAGAGGAGCCGCCCACTGGTTAAGAGTAAGCACAAGTCAAAAGAGAAGGAGGTTGTTAAGACTATTAGAAAGCCAAAAGAGAGGGTAGCGTGGCAATAGAAGAAGGCTATTATAAACTTCCATGAGTTTGACTTAGCAAATGTTTTATGTGAAGTCAAGCCAAATATGAATTTTCTACAATTAATTCGATTGTCGCCAAATATTTGCAAGGAGTTCAAGAAAATCCTATGAGTGGATTATGCCTATTGGTGTTAATTGAGTGGGTAGTAAATGGTAGGATCATGAAAAAACATTGTCCTAGGGTGCACACTATATGGATGGCATTTTGATAGAAAGTGTAGTGGTAGAACCACACTCATATGTGAATATAATGAGCATGGACTTATTGGACAGGCTTGGTCTACCCATCCAAAAGGATATCGTGATAATCCTAAAAACAGCTGATGATATAATGAGCATGGACTTATTGGAGAGGCTTGGTCTACCCATCCAAAATGATATCATGATAATCCTAAAAATAGCTGATGATAGTTTAAGACAACCAAAAGGAGTTATATCTCAAGTACATGTAATCATAGTGCATGTTGAGTGTGTTCTTGACTTTCATGTTATTTGATATACTAGGAGGCCAAGCTATCAATATGCTTGGGTGACCATGGATTTCACACTCTGATTGTGTGGTGGATATCCCAATTGACGTTTGGACATGGGTCGAAGAGACCAATCTTGGATGGCTACCCTGAGCATCCATTGAATGAAAGGGCTTTACCTCCCACTGTAGAATGGGGGGAACTTTAGGGCTCCTTTGCCATTCTAGTGACTCTTTGATGAGAGTTTCACAACAGAGGAAGTATGTCAAGTGTGTTTGAATGAGTCGATAGGACCAAAAGATTAGATATGTAATGCCAATGTAGTAGAGTTGGATCTTAGGACTCCTAATGATCCATGTCCAATCAAACTCAGTACTATATTATTTGATTATGAGTGTGAAAACTATGTCTTACTTCTACAAGAGTTTAAGGATGTATTTGCATGGAGCTACAATGAATTAAAGGGATTCCTACTACTTTTGCAAGGCATACAATCCCATTGAAAGAAGGTAGTAGGTTAGTAAGGTAGAAGGTTATACGAATGCCTTTTGAGATGAGGGAGCCTCTTTTTGAGGAATTGATGCATCTAAGGAAGGCAACTCTAATTTTCCTCATTGAACACATTGAATGGTGCTTGCGGGTTGATAAGGAAGAAGAAAAACAATAAAATCTACTTGTGTGTGGATTTCAAGGAGCTGAACAAGCAGATCATGAAGGATTACTACCCTTTTCCATTTATCGATCAGATCCTAGATCAATTAGCAAGGCGAGAGATGTATTCTTTCATGGATTGTTTTGCAGGCTATAATCGAATGGCTATAGCTGAGGATGACAAGCTTAGAATGACATTTATCATTGTCCTTGCTACCTTTGCATACCATGTTATACCTTTTGGCTTATGCAATGCCCTTGGGCCTTGGCAAAGGATGGCTTTGTCAATATTTCCTTTGAAGAACTCAAGGTCTTTATAGATGGTATGGGGACTACCACAATCCGAAATAAAAAACTTGTTATTTTGCAAAAATGTTTTGAGCATTGTTGTGAGTATTGTATCGTGCTAAATCCTTAAAAGTGTGTATGCAAGGTTCCTTATGGCTTGTTGTTGGGCCATGTTGTGAGTGCGCTTTTGGTATTGCCTACCATTGATCTTAAGAAAGTAGCGGTCATTGTGGTCATGAGCCCACCCACTAGCCTTAGGGAGGTTCATAATTTTATCTCATCTGTGGCTATTACCATTGGTTCGTTAATGCATTAGCCGAGCATTCTTTGTCTTTGATGAATTTGTTGTTGCATAGACATGCATTTGAATGGATTGAAAAATGTAAGATAGCGCTTGAGGATGTTAAGATGGATAGCCAAAATGCTAGTACTTAAGGCTGCTCAAAGGGGTGAAGTTTTCTATATCTTTATAGTTGTGACCATTCACAATATCAATTGCCTATCCCAAAATTCGGAACCATAACTTTGTTATCCGATTACGTTTACTAGTAAAAAATTAGGTGTTTCAGAGCTTCATTATAGCTATCTAGAAAAAGTATATTTGGCTATGGTGTTTGCCATTAATAAGTTTATACATTACATTCTTTATAAGAATGTGGTTTTTTTACCAAGGCTAAGGGACTATGCTTATTATTGAACAAGCTTCAACCCCTAAATTGCCCAGCCAAGTGGTTAATATATTTATAAGATTTTGACTATGAGATTTAGAGTAGGTTGCCAAAATTACAAGGAATTATTGAATGTTTAGTGGATTTTGGTGTGCTTAAGGAAGAGTGAGTTGAATTAGTAATTAAAAATACTTATATAAGATCAATGCAGTCTCAATTCCTTTGTGGTGTGCATCTATTATGCATTATCTATCCACAAGAAACCCGATGGAAGCTCTTTCTAAATCTAAGAAGAGGAAGATTAAGCAACAAGCACTTTGCTTTTCCATTATTGCTAGTGTCTTATATAGAAGGGGAGTGATTGAGGTGTATCATTGTTGTGTGATGCTTGATGAGGTACCATTCATTTTAGAGAAATGCCACTATTCAGCATGTGGGGGTCATTTTGCTGGATGGATTATTGCCAAGAAGGCTTTGCGTGCTGGATATTGGTGGTTGATGACTTTCCATGATGCTTTTGAATATATTAAGTGTTGTGATATCTGTTAGAGACATGATGCTAGGAAAAATCATAAGAGGCCGTCAAAACCCATTCTGGAAACCTTGCCCTTTGAAAAGTGGAAAATTAATTTTATTGGACATGTACATCCTTTGTTTGCCACACAGAAGTGTTTTATCATTGTGGGAATAAATTACTTTACAAAGTGATCAAAAGCTTGTGCCACGGTGAAGGATAATGACAAGGAGATGAATAGTTTCATTTTGGGGTAGATTGTTTGCTGTTTTGGTCCACCTAAAGAGCTTATGTCTAATTGTGGGACATATTTCTTGAATAAAGTGATTGAGGCTTTTATGGAACCTCTAAATATTAGACACAATATGACTACACCTCATAACCCCCAAGTGAATGGGTAAGTATAGAGTACCAATAAGCAGATTGTGAGAATTTTATCCAAGACCATATTTGAAGGTAAGCATGATTGGGATAAAAAGTTGTATATGGTTATTCGGGCTTATAATATGATATTTAAAAGAGCTACATGCCACACCCCTTTCAAGTTAGTATATGGGAAATAATGTTGTCTACCTTTAGAGATTTAGTTGCCTACAATAAGGTTTGCTCTAAATCATTCTTTAGGTGATGAGGAAGTGTTGCAAGAAAGGTTCACTTCCCTTGCATATATTGATGAGATCAGATTGCAAGCCTTGTTACATCAAGAAGTAGAGAAGAAGTGGATGAAAGCGCTTCATGACCTTCGTGCTAAAAAGTATAAATTTGCTTAGGGGTCAATTGGTTCTATGTATATCATGAGCTAGTCCTAGGAAAGTTAGAACCCAAGTGAAATTGCCATTATAAGATTGTTCGCATCGGAAAGAATGGCTCTACAATCATTTGAGTGGATTTGCAAGGGGTAGAGTTCAAGACTAAAGTAAACTTCAATAAGTCGAAGCCCTTTTATATGTAGGGACTAATGTTAGATTTGGTGCCTTTGTAGGTCTTCCAAGATTCAACTCAAACTTGCAAAGGGTCCCAAGACTAGTGGATGGGAAAAGTTATTCCTTATCTTAAGTATTCATATTTAGAGTAGCATTACCACCAAGGTAAAGTTGTTCGGTGGAGTAATGTAGTGGGAGCTCATGCTCATCCGCCAAGACCCATGGATCGCTTATTGCCTCAAGAATTTCAAGTGAGCACAAATGGCTATCTCTCATCTAGTTGACGCACCTTCGATCCTTTGGGGGTGTAGTGAGTCTAACTTGAGGACCCCTAGGTGTAGTGACTGTGGCCTACATATAAGGAGATTATTTGGTTGCTTCCCCTATGATTTCCTTCTAGCGATCTCTTATTCTTTCTCTTTCCTTTTCTCCTTTCTTTATATTTTCTTTTCTTTCTCTATTTTTTGTTTTTTTTTTGTTTGAATAGATGAAAATCTAGTCTTCATCTCATCAAAGTCATGAGAGAGAGGAGTTGGGAGCTTAAGAGATTTGTTAAGGAATCTCCAGCTTTGCAATTATCCTTTGAGGTTCATTTTTGCCTAGAGAGGAGTGGTGGAAAGAAGTGAGTGATTATAACTAGTGAAGCGGCTATCATTCATACCTTCTAAGAGAGCTAAGAAAAAAGAGGGGAGGAGGGTAGTCCGCATCATTAACCTAGTCACAGTGCATTGATTTATGCCATTTGGATAAAAAATGAGTGGTTGTAAGCGGTACTCTTGTCATGTAGGCTCTTGTTTCAATAGTACCCTAAGTAATGTAAGGTAATTACATGTAGTTAGGAAGGCTAGATTGTCTAGGCATGAAGTGAATTCGTTGAGGAAGTGGGCTATGGAGTCATATAGATCTTGTAGCATAAAAGTGAGGGTTTCCTTAGACTTGGTGGTGTTGACATTGTATACTCTAGGAAAGTCATATTGACCATGGATGTTGGGGTTGTAATCCACTCCTGACCTTCTTGGATATGGCATGAAAGTGGGGTTATTTCTTTCAAAGGGTAGGGTGTTGAAAAATGACATCTAGGCATTTGTGTTACCTACCTAGATATGCACATCCTCCACTTTGGTTGGCATTCATAGCCTTTCATTGTTTTAGGCACTTCATAGAATTTTTTTTCCTAGTAGTGTGGAGCCTCTGTTCCCCATTGGGTAGGATCTCTCTCTCTCTCTCTCTCTCTCTCTCTCTCTCTCTCTCTCTCTCTCTCTCTCTCTCTCTCTCTCTCTCTCTCTCTCTCTCTCTCTCTCTCTCTCTCTCTCTCTCTCTCTCTCTCTCTCTCTCTCTCTCTCTCTCTCTCTCTCTCTCTCTCTCTCTCTCTCATGAGAGGCCTAGCCTCCTTCCGATGTCGATCACTCCTACCCTTCTTGGATATGTCATGAAAGTGGGGTTATTTCTTTTGAAGGGTAGGGTGTTGAAAAATGACATCCAAGCGTCTGCGTTACCTTCCTAGATGCGCCTCCTCCACTTCGATTGGCATTCATAGCCCTTCACTATTTTAGGCACTTCATAGAATTTGTTTTTACTAGTAGTCTAGAGCCTTTGTTTGCCATTGGGCAAGATCTCTCTCTCTCTCTCTCTCTCTCTCTCTCTCTCTCTCTCTCTCTCTCTCTCTCTCTCTCTCTCTCTCTCTCTCTCTCTCATCAGAGGTCCCCGACATCGACCACTTCTTCCACCACCTTGGTTGGTAATACCTTGCTCAATGCAGTGGAGAATCAAAAATCAAAGTCTAATGGCTCGTAGTTATTCTCTCTCTCTGCCTCCGGAATATGCGTTAGCATTATAGTTTATTGGGAAGTAGTCTTCTCTCAGTGGAATGAGTGCTACTAGCATTACTGTCGGTTGAGCATTCAGCCTTCTTCGAGCATGCTCGAGCATTTTCTTCCTCTTCTTTTTGAGCTTGGATTTTTTGGCAGTAGGGTGGTCCACTTGTTGTTGCTCTTTTGGTCACGGGGAAGGAGGTTGTGGGACTAGCTCCTCCTCTTATTGTCCCATTTCTAGGCTTAGCCTTATCTCTTCAGTTGGCCTTTGCATTTCCTCTCTTTTGTACTTCTGTGGCCCTACTTCCTCAAGCCTTGTTGCCTATGCTTGGATGTGCAATCCATGTCTCAAGACCTTGCAAGGGGTTTCTAGTTTTTCCCTTAATGATTCAGTGGCCTCCTCCTCTTCAAATTGCGTGGCAACTAAGAGAGTGTTGAGGAAGGCGCATTGTTGGGCTTCTAGACTTATCTGTGCGGCCTTTGCCTTGCTTTCTGCTAACACCTTGTTGCCTTCTGCAAGGACCAGTTGGCACGCCAAGTCTCTCACCCTTCCTTCACTCCTATCCACCCATTCATCCGCTCTTCTCTTCATTTCCTCCAAGCTCTCATTTTGCCTTTGGGCTAATTCCCTTAGCCTCCTCTCCTATTCCTCAATTTCTCTTTCCAAGAATTTTTGCTCTTCTAGTTCTGAGGCTACCCTCTTTTCCAAATCTTTTATGTACTTTTGGTGCCTTCGGCTTCTCTCTTCTTCCGTTGTTGCTAGGTCCTCCGCATCATCCTGGATCTTTTTGTTCACATTTTGGAGGTCTTTATACAATACTACTAGCTCATCATAATGGCGTTGTAGGCTCATGAGGTTTTATGTCACTGCAGTGAGCTTTGCTTGCCACCTTTTTTCTTCTCCTCCCTTGGCCTTGAGCTCCTCCTTTAGCTCATTTATTTCTCTTTGACACATGGGCACTTGACGTTTTTTCTCTAGCTAGAAGGTTGCCATAGTCTCCTTTTCAACCTTAATCTCATCAATAGGTATTTTATTTTCTTCTTTTGCTCTCTCTAGTTGTGATAGAAGTTCATTGACATAGTCATCGTAGTTTGTAGATGACAGCAGTGCTGTAGGAGTAGTCATTGTGTATGCTTCTATCTTCTGCCTTTTGGGGTCCTGTTTGGACTCTGCATTTGCAGATAGCTCTGCTGGTCTTTTTGCTCCAGTCACTAGGGTCCCTCCACTTCCACCTTGAACTATTTATTTGTTAACCAGAAAAAAAACACCCAGGCCACAAGGTTACTTGTATCCATCATGGTAGAAGAGGCTTGGGTGGCTGTAGAGACTAGGGTGGTGGGCACTAGGATAGGTGGGATGGGTTTAAGTAGACCCTTGCCCTTCCCCTCTTCTACTGGGGGTGGCATGATTTTGGGTTCTTGTAAGCTTGTGCTTGGGCGTTCTTCTTTGTGAAGGCTCATGGCAGCTAGCTCTTCTTCCCTTGAGGGCTGCTCCACTGAGAGGCAGATGGCTAGGGCTATGTCTTCTTCTTCCTTTCTCCTTAACTCCTCGGCTTCTTGCTCTGCTTTCCTCCTCCTCTCCTCTTCAGCTTTCTTGGATTCCTCTTTTATTATTTTTTCTCCTCCTTTTCTTTTCTCTTCCTTTTGTCCTTGGTGTTTTTGGACTCTCTTTGGGCTCTTTGTAGGTCTATTCTTTCCTTCTTCCTGCTCTCTTGCTTGTCACTCTCTGTCCTCTTGCTAGATTGCTCTTGTTCTTGGCGGGGAGGGGACTTGTTTGGCATCTCATTGACTTCATCATCTTCTTGCACTTCTTGAAGGCCTCTCTGATGATGACCATCAAGACCCCTCAAAACCCAATGGTAGAGGTCTTCGACGATGACTTCTTCCTAGCTTTGGAGGCTGGGGATTCTCCCCCTTGCAAGTCTTCCACCTATGGCCAATGCTTTTGCCGATGTTTCTATCGTCTTCCGCATGAATCCATTCAGGTTCACCTCAGTGATGAACTTGGAAGGGATGCTTTCTAGCATTGGCACATCCATTCTTCTCATCAATGCATTGTATCTTTGGTTGGAGAACAAGGCGTGAACCATTTTGGCCTGTAATTGGACTTCGAGGTCAGGGATGCCAGCTAAGTCGATGCCATCATTCGTGTGGACCATCACTTTGTGCATTTCCAATGCTGTACATGTCCCTTTTTGGTCATCTTTTAACTTTATTGGGCAAGCCTAGTGCTTTCTACACCACAACTTGGGGACATCTCAACTTGATTTCCACATGGTGGGTTTCATTCTCTTGACCTATCATGATAGTTCCACGGTTCCTGTTGAAATTCTAGAGGAATTCCGCGCACTTCTCATAGTCCATGGATTGGCCCATCTTCTCCACATACTTATATAGGTTTCATTGCTTCAGGATTTGCTTGATGGTTAGCTCCTCCATGACTATGTCTTTCAAATTTAGCATGTGCTTGAATTTGAATTGGTTGTAGACCCTTGTCTCCACCGAGAGGCTATAGTTTCCCCTTAGAAATGAGAAGAATCCTTCCTAGGATTAGAGGTTGAAGGGTGGAGGCTATTCGGTGTGTGCCAACAATGTTTCACATTTGCATGAGCTAAGTGTAGAAGTTTGGGTTGTACTCCATTTGAGCATAATGGTCCATGTCAATAGGTCGTATCCTTACGTGGGTGAGGTAGGTCCATTACAAAATCATCGGAGCCTATTTGGCTGGCAATATGTAACTCCTCCTATGTCAAAAGACAATCTAGATAGGGGTAAGTCATAATGCGCTCTTTGAGGGTACTCTAGTTGCGAATGGTGGTCAATATCTTATAAGAGGTTGGAGCTATGTAAGTTGGGTCGTATTTTGAGGTCTTGATTGCACGACTCTACTTAGCGTTGGTCATGATTTGGTAGCCCTCTTACTCCCATCGAAGTCTGAGAGCATACCATTGTCACATAAGCAAGAGGAGTCGCTAGCAGCCACTTGTTTCAGCTTCACAATTTCTTGGTTGGTGTGGCAAGGACCATGCCCTTGGCGTAAGACATTATGAGGTGTTGCTTGCGTGCTTGTTTGCAAAAAATCTCAGTGACAATGAGTTCCTTAGCTACATGGGAAGCCTTAATGAACAAATTCTGATTTTTGAGCAAGGCAGCATGCATATCTTCGTACTAAAGGCTCGTCTAATAGACCTAGGTCTAATCTGTCATAGCTTTTAGTAAGTGTGGTAAACGTGGTATCCAAATGCTGAAGGAAACCAACAAGTCATCCCTTGTATTTTCAGCTAAATCTATAGCTAAGAATCGTTATTCGTAAGAAGATTTAAGGCTGGCTGGGGGCTAGGGTTTGATTGGACTCGAGAGCTTAGTGATGCGGCTAACGTTTGCGGTTGCGGCTGCTCCAGAGTGTGCGGTTTGGGCTCTCATGCACGAAGCTTAGTTTAAGATGTTGACTTTGTGATGCTAGATGTTTGTGAGGTGAGTAGCACTAGCAGTGTTGGGTTGGGTTGGTTTGGAGTCACCAAGCTACTGCACTTTCAATCGATAGACTCATTGAGATTTTGCAGGGTCAACATTGTGGGCTTTAGGGGCCTCGTAGCTTGAGCTTTTTGTGACTTTAGTGTCTAACTTGTTCTTGGAGCTTTGTATAGTCAAGCTTGAGGGAAGTGTTTGAATAGAGCCCCTAGCGCACTTGATTTTAGGCACCCATATCCAGGCATTGCCCTTGTAATAGCCTTGTGCTTGTAATAAGGATTTGGTGACCATCTCGGCTTTGACTGTTTGTCGCGGTGTCTACACTTGATTTATTGCCTCCTAGGGTTGTGAGGTCATGGTTGTGGGCTCCTAGGCGACAGTCCTTGATGTTTAGGCACCCACTTGAACTATGGCTTAGGGGCCTTAGTTTTGATCTTAGCATTGTGCTCACGGTGTGACTTAGTGGGTTGTGACAAGTCTTGACCCCCGTCCTTAGACTTGGTGGTGGATTTCTCCACCAGTGGCCTTACGAGCTTTGATGGAGCCGCGTTGCCCTTGTTGAAAGCCGTGACTATTCGTACATTGCCGATAGCAAGGTGAATATGCTGTGACTCGTAGTCAACATTACAGTGTGCTTGCTTTTTAAATGAGTGTCTTAATAGCGATTCCTAACTAGCATCCTTTGTGTTTAACAGCACATAAAAGATTACGGGCATGCTTTTAGATATGATAGAGGCTACAATTTTGCACTTTCCTAAAAGGGCATATGATTGACCCTCAAATGGGCTAAGTTTGGCATTGTTAGGTTGTAGTTGTGGGCAGCCAATTTGAGTCTAATAATCGTGAGTTAAGATATTTAAATCAGCTCCCTCATCATCGATCAATGCATTGAAGGTATATGTCTATTGTGTAGTGACCGTTATGTGCAGGTAAGCAGATGCTACTGCCTCTTCATCTTCCTCCTCAATTTCCATTATTGTGGTGACTCGGACTTTCACATGGGACTCTAGCATGGGAGGCTTGTGTAGTGGATGCATGGGAGGACAGTACTTCTTTATGCCGCTCCTATTGAAGAAGCATATGCCCTCTCCATCTAGGGTCTCGAGCTCTACATTACCGATATGGCCGATAGTACGGACTCGAAAAGGCCATAATCCCCTAAATTTCATATTCTATTTATGGCTCTTTATTGAGTACAACAACACTAACTCACCCTATTCAAAATCTTATTGCTTGATGTGCTTGTCAAGGCAACTCTTGCGGTGTACCTTTTTGCAAATCTGCACATGAGTGGTGAGAAGTCAAGTCTTTGATAAGTGTTCTAGCTTGATTAGACGATTGGTCTATGCCTCCTTTTTGTCCCATCTCTCTTGAGTGGCTATTCTCAGGCTCAAGATAAGGAATTCTACAGGTAGGATGACTTCAGTCCTGTAGGTTAACTTGAAGGGAGTCTGTCCTACTACTGTTTTATAGGCCATTCAATAGGCCCATCAGACTGCCATTAGTTTGTTGTCCCAGTCACTGTGTGAGGCAAAGACTACTTTGGTCAGGATGTTCACTAAATCTTATTAGTAGACTCAGCCTAGCCATTTTCTTGAGGGTAGTAGTGTGAGGATTTTCGATGGATGATAAGAAAGTCGACAGGAGGTGAGCGATCACTTCATTAATAATTGATCACTAACTAGTTTAATGGGGTAGCTAAATCATGAGATCACCTACTCCCAAAGGAACTTAGCAGTGGTTCTAGCATCATTTTTTCTTGTGACTCACACTTTTGCCCACTTTGTGAGATAGTTTGTAGTAGCAATGATGATGTACTTGACGTGCAAAAACTGTGCCACATGAATAATTGGTCCAATGAAGTTAATTTCCTATTTCTCGAATGGTTGTCTTGCAATGATTGGAATTAGCTCCAGTTTGTCCTTTCAAATGGGTACCTTGGTCCATTGGCACTTGTTGTAGTGCTTTACAAATCGTGCTGCATCTAAAAAAAGAGTAGGCCACCACAGTTGAGACTGCAGCACCTTGGGGGCCGTCGTGTCTCCACTAAAGTGCCCTCCTGCAATTCCACCGTGTGCTTCTGCAAGTGCGTCACGCATCACATGTTCGCACACGCATCTACGTAGCAAGCCATCATGCCCTAACCTATAGAGTTGTCCTACTATCAATTGATATGGTTGTATTTTAAGGATGAGTCACCTAAGTTGGGCATTCTTGATGGGTCTTTCAAGTAGTTTGTGCTCAAGCCCTTGGACTATGTTGTTTGCCCAGTATGGCATCAAGTTAGCTCTAAACAAGTCCTAGTCATATGTGATGCTCTGTCCAACAGCTTCCCTTTGCATAGGACCATAGAGAAGTCAAACTCAAGAAGTAGAAGTAACCTTCGAGTAATGCATCCCGTAGTGTAGGGATTGTCAACAAGATAAAGCAAGGCTTGATAGTCAACAAAGAAGACAAAAGGTGTGGCCAAAAGGCAATGCCTAAATTTCCTTACAGCAAACACCATGGCTAAACCTTCCCTCTCTGTGGTGGAGTAGTTCATCTCAGTATCTGTGAGTTGTTTGCTAGCAAAGCTCACTGGATAGTCTAAATTGTGTCACCCGACTGGCACAACATAGCTCCCACGATAAAATTTGAGGCATCAATGTGAACGTGGAAGGTTATGGTCTAGTTTAGGGCTCATAGGATTGGTGCCATTGTTAGAGCCTTCTTCAACTCTTCGTATGCACATTGGCATTCCTCGGTTCATTCAAATATCACCAACAATTTGTATAGGGCTCTAGCAATTAATGCATAGTTTAACACAAATCATTGATAGTACCCTGCATGGCCGAGGAAGCATTGAACTCCCTTGTGGTTGGTTGATGGTGGAAAGTTGACGATAACCCTAACTTTCGAGAAGTCAGTGGCAATGCCATTCTTTGACACCACGTGGCCTAGGATGCATCTGTGCTTTACCCAAAACTGGCATTTCAAGGGGTTCAACGAGAGATGATACAATCTACATCTTTCAAAGACTGCTTGGAGCTTGCCCAGGTGTGCCTTCCAATTAGAGTGGACATATAAATTATCAACAAATATCTCTAACTCTCGCCTAAGCATGTATTTTGAAATGGCACGCATGAGCCTTTGAAATGTGGCTGGTGCGTTTGTCAACATGAGGGGCATGACCACGTAGACAAAGATGCCCCAGTCGTAGGTAGTGTCAAGATTGTGGGAGAGAAGGAAGGAGTCTCACTTGAAGCTTTCTTGCTTGCACAATGGGGGAATACACACAAGGGTGGACGCTGAAAACAGTTTTCCTCTTCTTAGTTGTGTAAGCCAAAAGAACTCAAGTACAAAGAAATAGAAGAACCCTATATATGGGTCTCAAACCAAACTCAACTAACTAAGGTGGCATACTAACTGAGCCACGAACTAGAGTAGATAAGGATAGCTATCATGTAGCTATTATTCATGGGCGGTGTACTAATCGCATCTGCAACTGACAAGTCGGTGACATAAATACACAACGGTCACCCTGGCATATCACGAGTGGAGCTCGATATCTCAACACTCCCCCTCAAGCTCAATCCCAATTCCTGCACACCAAGCAGGTCTCTGAACTTGCGCAGCTTCTCTGTGCCCAATGCCTTCGTGAATATGTCAGCTACCTGATCCTCTGTGCTGACATAAACTAGATCAATAAGACCTAGTAAAACCCTCTCTCGCACATAGTGATAATGCACCTCAATGTGCTTTGTTCTAGCATGATAGACTGGGTTATTTGCCAAGTGTATACTACTCATGTTGTCACAATAAATGACAACTGGCCCATCTGTAGACTGATGCATATCATAAAGTAGCTTATACAACCAAGCTACCTCACATGCAACCATTGCTGCACCCCTGTACTCAGCCTCTGTGCTCGACAAGGCAACTGTAGGCTGTTTCTTGCTGCTCCAAGTGATTGCAGCACTCCCAAAAGAGAACACATATCCACTGGTAGATCGTCTATCAGAAATACTACCAGCCCAATCAGCATCAGTGTATCCATGCAACTGTATCTGAATCCCAGTCTCATAAAATAGTCCATACTGCAATGTGGACTTCACATACCTGAGTATGCATCTAGCCGCATCCAAATGTGGTTTCCTTGGAGCTTGCATAAACTGACTTACCAATCCAACAGCATAGCTCAAATCTGGCCTGGTAATAGTCATATAAATCAAACTTCCTACTATGCGTCTGTACATAGTAGGGTCTTCTAGAAGCTCACCTGCATCTGTGCTCAGCTTCACATTCTGCTCCAAAGGAACTGAAATAGGCTTACAGCCTGTCATCCCATATTTGGACAGCATGTCCAATCCATACTGCCTCTGCAAGAGCTGTATCCCACTTGGTGATCTAATCACCTCAATGCCCAAGAAATAACGCAACTCTCCCAAATCCTTCATCTCAAACTTATGCTTCAATAGCATTTTCACATGAAGGATATCTTCATCATGGTCACCTGTCATAATCAAATCATCAACATAAATGACAAGTAGCATAATACCTTTCTCTGTTTTTCTCACATAAAGTGAGAAATCTGCCTTGGAAATCTGAAAGCCAATAGTGACAAGATACTATCCTATCTTGTCAGACCATGCTCTAGGTGCTTGCTTCAAGCCATACAAGGCTTTCTTCAACCTCCAAACAAACTCAGGATGAACAGCATGCACATAATCTGGTGGCTGCTCCATATAGACCTCTTCTTGCAAATCACCATGCAAGAAGGCATTCTTTACATCCATCTGATGTAAAGACCATCCCTTTGATGCAGCCATAGCAATGACTGCTCTTACGGTTGCCATCCTTGCAACCGGACTGAATGTTTCTTCATAGTCAATGCCATATGTTTGTGCATACCCCTTGACTACTAATCTTGCCTTGTATTTGTTCACAGAACCATCTGCATTGTGCTTCACCTTATAAACCCACTTACAGCCAATTGCATTTTTACCTTTAGGCAAAGGTACCAATTCCCATGTAGCATTTGCTTCCAAGGCATCCATTTCTTCATCCATGGATTTCTCCCATTTTTCTTTTCCCATGGCTTGCTCAAAAGAAGTGGGTTGTGGTTCATGTATCACTTTGACCATATATGCATAGTGAATGGCTGTAAATCCATCATATTTCAGCCTATCCACAGGATACCTAGCTCTCGTAGACCTGCGCAAAGTAGGTTCACTCCCAGGTGCTCTCAAAATATCCATGGTCTTCCTTACTCCAGGTGTAACAATAGAAGGAATACCCAACTCATCATCAATGCTCTGTTCTGAGCCACTGGATTCACCATCCACATAAGAGTGACCTGCATTCACATCAAACATGGGCTGATCAACCTTCTCTTTTCCTTTTCGTGATACCTGCATACCACTATCTGCATTACTTTGAGAAGATTCTCCTGATCTCAATCTGCCTGTCCATGGCGAAGAATGTGAACCACTGCTAGAGGACGCTCCAGGTCCACTAATATTTTGTGACTACTGCTGTGAATTCTGTGCAGCATTACCATTTTGTGCATCTACATCATCAATCACATTTACTGGTTTATACCAGCTACTCATCTCATAAAAAACAACATCTCTGCTCATTGTAAACTTACGAGTAGAAGGGTTATAGCATCTATACCCTTTTTGCTATAGAGAGTAACCAATAAAGATGCACTTCTCAGCTTTTGGATCCAACTTGGATCTCAACTCATCTGGCACATGTACATAGGCAATGCAACCAAAAATTTTCAAATGAGAAATATTTAATTTCCTACCGGTATACCTCTCCTCTGGAGTCATTCCATGTATTGCTGTAGTGGGAGTCCTGTTCATTATGTAGACTGTTTAGCAACTGCTTCAGCCCAATAAAAATCTGGCAAGTCTTTTTCATTGAGCATGGCACGAGATACCTCTCCAATATGCCTATTTTTCCTTTCTGCAATTCCATTTTGTTGTGGGGTATGACTGCATGAATATTGCTGCTTTATGCCATGGTCCTGCAGGAACCTTGCAAACTCATTTGAGAGGTACTCTCCCCCTCCATCTGACCTTAGGCATTTTATTTGCAGGCCTGTTTCTTTTTCAACCATAGCTTTAAGGGTTTTGAAATGCCCAAAAACTTCACTTTTCTTTTTCATAAAATACACCCAAACTTTTCTGCTATAGTCATTAATAAAAGTGACAAAATAATGACAGCCTCCAAGAGATGCAGCTTTAGTAGTCCACACATCAGAGTGGATTAATTCCAATGGCTTCTCACTCTCTTGGACATGTCTAGGAAACGGTTTCCTTGCCTGCTTTCCAAACTGACAGGCTTCACATACCTTATGCATTTCTGCAACCTTGAATTTAGGCAAATCTACAACAATATTTTGGGCCTGCATTGATTTAAGTCGCTGTACATTAACATGACCAATGTGTTTATGCCAGATATCAATATCTGCAACTACACCGGTTCCATGTGCAAACATTGCTGCACTCAATTCAGACATGTCTGCATCCAATGTAAACATTCTGTCCTTTTTCTTTCCTTTTACTATCAAGCAACCTTTATTTTTCATATCCTCAACAAAGCATCCATGAGGATTAAATCTGACTTGAAAGCCCTGCTCAACCATTTGACCAACAGAAACCAGATTCTTGGTGATATTCGGGACATGAAATACATCGGATAGGTATTTCTTTTTCCCATCCTGCATAGACAAAGGAAATTTTCCAATCTACACAATAGGATGTGTAGTATCATCACCAGTCTCCACAAATCTTGGTTTTTCCATTTTTCTTGCATCCTCCATTCATTCTGCATGACTTGTCATGTGGTTTGATGCACCTGAGTCAACATACCATACATCATTGCTTTCTTCTGCACTTGTCACAGAATTGTTCATGTGCTGCACCATAAACAAGTGCTCATTTCTGTCATCACCCTGTCTACTAGAAGATGCATAATTCCCTTGTTGCAGTTTTCCATTCATGATGTCATTCTGCTTTTTATAGCAGTCTTTAGCCATATGACCCATTTTACCACAGTAGTAGCATTCAACATTACTGTTTACATTTTGGCCTCTTTGCCATCCACCACGACCTCTTTGGCTCCCCCTGCCTCTAGAGTTACCACGTCCTCCTCCATAGGACTGGTTTTCTTGAGTTTGCTGCATATTCTGATTTCTACCACGGCCTCCATATCGGCCTCCTCTACCTCTGCCTCTACCTCTTCCAGCATTTGAGTAGAAGACAGCTTCTTTTGAAGTTCCTCCTGAAGAAGATGCACCACCATTTCTCTGCTCCTCAGAAATTAGAAGAGCAATCAACTCCTCAAAATCAGGAAATCTTTCACGGACGGAAATGGATGTTCGGAACTGTGCACAATCCTTTCCTAGACCATTTAAGGTCACAGAAACTAAATCATCATCTTCCACTGGCGACCCAATGGAAGCAAGTGCATCTGCAATCTTCTTCACCTTCATGTGGTAGTCATTGATGCTCATATTTTCTCTTTGCACATTATGCAACTCTTGCTTGAGCTGCATTTTCCTGGCTTGCGTATTTGTGCTATACATTTTTGACAAAGTATCCCATGCCTCCTTTGGCGTACTTGCATCTTGAATATGCACAATCATAGAGTCTGAAATGCTGATAGACAGCTAGTACATAACTTTCCTGGCTCTCTCATGCCATGCTTTAAATGCCTGCATTTGCTGTTGATTGGGAACATCAGGAAGAACTGGTTCTTCTTCATTTCCTGCAACAAATTCCCAATATCCTTTTCCCATAAGAAAATTCGTCATTCTAAACTTCCATGCTTGGAAGTTGTTCTTGTCAAGCTTTTCAGTGACAATCTATGAGAGAGAATCAGACACCATTACAGAACATTGCAAAAAATTCTGTCACTGCAAAGAACACAGCTTTAGCCTCACAAAGGCAAATCTGCAAAACTAACGAAAGTGGTATTTGACCACACAGTCACTTCCTAGTGACGATTTTGCATCAACAGGCAACAGGGATGATTCTGTAACTCCCAATGTCTCTGCGCACAAGCATACGATGCAATTTCTACAGTAACTTTTCACCGACCTGTAGAACAGTGGCTGCACAGCATAAAACTGGGCCTTTTCCTGAGTGCGTGCAGAAAACTTCCGCCTCCAAAACAGGCCCCGAAATGACCTCAAATAAAAAAAACAAGGTCGCCGAGGGCTAAAGCCCATTCCCGCAGCATATACTGCCCTCTTGCTTCACCGCGAAGGACGTCTCAACCTGAGACAATGCACTCCTGCACTTTCCGGCTGTGCTACCTGTAGAGATCTGCTCCCAAAATAGAAAATGAAAGCAACACTGCTCCTCTTACCAGAACACCGCGAGCTTGGCTTGCTTTCTTGAGCTCCTTACCACGAACAAGGCTCTGATACCATGTCATGATTGTGGGAGAGAAGGAAGGAGTCTCACTTGAAGCTTTCTTGCTTGCACAATGGGGGAATACACACAAGGGTGGAGGCTGAAAACAGTTTTCCTCTTCTTAGTTGTGTAAGCCAAAAGAACTCAAGTACAAAGAAATAGAAGAACCCTATATATGGGTCTCAAACCAAACTCAACTAACTAAGGTGGCATACTAACTAAGCCACGAACTAGAGTAGATAAGGATAGCTATCATGTAGCTATTATTCATGGGCGGTGTACCAACCGTGTCTGCAACTGACAAGTCGGTGACATAAATACACAACGGTCACCCTGGCTTATCATGAGTGGAGCTCGATATCTCAACAGGTAGCAAATGTGGTCTCATGCCTATCATCTAGGTGAACTTGCACCTGATTGTATCCAGAGAAGCTATCCAGGAAACTGTAGGCCTCTTTACCAGTCACCCTCTTGAGCATATGCTTAGTGTATGGTAAGAGATAATTGTCTCTCTTCATGGCAGCATTGACATTCTTATAATTAATGCACACTCCGATCTTTCCATTCTTCTTGATTACAATCACTATGGGTGACACCCAGTTTGTGTGTTCGATTTCATAAATGAATCTTGCTCTTAGTAGCTTATTGATTTCCTCTTTAACAGTGTGAGCATGTTTGGAATTCATCAGATATGGTCAGTGCTTGTTGATTGGCGTTGCATTGGATGTCATCGGCATGCTATAAGTCACTACGCTCGAATCTACCCCTTTTAGCTCATTGAGGGACCAAGCAAATACATCTACGTACTCTTGTAAGACGGCAATAAGAGTTTTCTCCTCTTCCTCAGTCAAGTCATCAGCCATAAAAATAGGTAAGAGCATCTCCCCTTCCTCAGCTAGATGGACCTTCTTGACTTTGGCGAGTCCTTCTATAGGCTCACTCACTTGCCCTCATCTTTTGGCTCCTAGCAAGGCCACTACCCTCTCGTCTTTCTTAAATCCCGTGAATCATTTCGGTAGGTCTTGCAGCTTCCTCTGCTCCTCAGCTTGTAGGTCTCTATGCTGTTTCCTCTTTTCCTCCAACCTTCGACACTAGAGGTGGACTGGTAGGTCTCCTTTTGTGTGTTTGTTCTTAGGTGGTTGTCATGTTATTTCAAGATCACTATCCAAGCTTATTTCCAACTTGGAATCAAACTCTCAGTCTTCGCTAGGAGAGGGAGTCTCTCCTAGAGGTCGTAGATCCAATGGTGATTCCGTTTTGAGTATTGGTGTGGCACTTAGTTGGGCAAGACCCGCTTGTCATAATCAATTACTCATATGTGCTCCAACTAGGTGCGATTGCAACCCATTTGCGTGATCCCTTTCTCGATCTAGAAGATGCTCTTTTAATGGGATGGGTGTGGCCTCCTCGTCGAGTGTCTCAATGTCGAATAGCCCCAATGGAACTGGTGGTACTATTGCCAAACTAGGGGATGGTTTTTGCCTAGGGCAATTGGCAAACAGGTGGGTGATTCCACACTCATCACATTTGAGATCATCATTGTCTCAATTGGCTTGCTTCCTCTTGGGGAAGTGCAAAGAGATGTGTCCTAGGGGTAACCACAAGTCCAACAAGGCATTTGGATATGCCCTCTAAGCCTCTACTTCTCCCTCTTCCTAACACCATCATTGGCAGTGGTTGATAGTCCATGAGGACTGGATTGCCCTCTTCATTGTATGAGACATAAGGGTTCATGTAAGGCTCCTCATTATTTGGTTTCTCCATGTAGTGGATTGGAGCATCGCTTAGTGGATGGGTTATGTAAGGTCCAAGCGGCTTGGGTATACTTGTGGGATTGATCTCCATCATAGGGATGGTTGGCTTTGCATCGTTAGATACTAGAAGGGCCAACAGGGCTCCTCTCCCAAAGAAATTCGGAGGCCTATTCCCTAGCTAAGGCTGGTTGTAAGACTATGAGTATGGGAGTCTCCTCGGCAATCTGCAGTGCAGGGCATCGTGGCCGAACCTACTGTAGTTGGCATAAGGTCGAGACCTAGGGTCTTGATACTTAGTTGGAAGGTGGTTTCTACCACAATACACACATTGGACATGTGAGTGCATAGGTCTTCTCATCATCTCTTGTAGTTTGTCTAGCTCCATTTTCATCTCTACTAGCTCGTGCCCTTTCCTTTATCTTGGTTTCTTGGGACTGACTATTCGCTAGATGTTGTTTCCCTTTATGAGGTTCTAGAGTTGGCTTCGTCTTGATTCAAGCTCCTGGAGCTTCTCTCCCTAAGCTAGTTGTCCACTCGTATGGCCTCTTCAAAGACCCTAGCTAGTGCATCTCTTTGTAAGCTTCAGTTGCCTACCAAGGCCTTGTAGAGTTCCTCACTGTGTATTCCATTGATGAACATGGCAGACACTGCTCTCTCAGTGGGCCATTTGTTAGTTGGGATTCTCTTATAGAGACTCTGCACGTGAGTAACATAGCCCTTAATGTCCTCTTTGTCCCCTTGCTTGACATTCATTAGCTGCACTATAAGATTATCCGAGTACCCGACCTCCAAGAATCTCTTAATGAAGAGACTCTTGAGGTCATTGAAATTGTTGCGCTCCATAGCATCTAAGCTTCTGTACCATGTCCTACCCTTATCATCCAAGCATAGGCCAAAAGCTTGTGAGTGGCGCTGAGCAAGATCTATGAGGCCATTAGCCTTGCAGACGTGCTTGAATTGCTCTATGAAATTGTATGGGTCATTGTTCATTTGGTACTTTTTTAGTTGTTTTGCAACTATGGGGATTCTCCATTGGCTCTTAGAGCCTTGCGTGACTCCTAATCCTGCAAGCAATGAGGTTGTTAATGGTGCTGCACTTTGTTTTGCCAAATTTTGTCTATTAATTGCTTCAATCAGTGTTAAATCTTCCTTTAGCACTCTTTCCCTCTCTACATTTGATCTTGTCTGATTTCTATTTGCTAGGGCTAGCACGTGCTAGACTTCTCACATTTCTATGTCCTGCCACAATCTCCTAGTCTTGCTGTTGGTTGTATGTCGCTATGCCTTGCAAAGCTTTCCACGCTAGCTTTCTTTTCTCCTTGAGGTTTGCTATTGATGTCTTTTAACACTGCCATGGTTGTGTGCGTTGTATTCATTCACCATCTACCAGATTTCGACAGGGAAATTCCCCAAGTTGAGCTCATTGTTTCCATGGTTTATATTGGGTTTTGCCATATCTGCGGTCTCCTGTTCCATTAAGTTGTTGATGAGGTTGATCAAGTCAGGTAGTGTCACACTCCCAATGGTGTCAGTCCTTCTATGTGTCTAACTTTTCGTATTGCATCTCTCATTGGGTTCTATTGATTGGGGCTCTTGATCACCCATCTAGATTTGAGGGTTGTCTCCTATTAGTGGGTCCATTCTGTTTATTAAGTTTGAGTGTGTTCCTTTTTATTTACAGACAAGCCTCAATTTACGTTCACTTAGTGTATGCGTGGTGCTCTTTTCTATGCACTGTGCGAAATCAGGCTTTCAGTTTTTCCATATGCACTTCAAGTGTTGAAAACAATGTGGGTGCAAAATGAATGTAGCTCTCACACTCTTTTTACATTTAGTCACTGGCCACTCTCATTGGTCTCTAGGGTCTGTGCTACACTACTCAACTTTGATCAAGGCCAAATGGGTGTCTACAGGTTAGCTTATGGATCTAAAGGGGCTAAAAGCTGACATGTGTGAGCAGTCATGTCTAGCCATCTGACTATGATTTCTAAGGTTAATTGCACCTGTAAGGCTTTTGGAGCCTTTGTCGGTTGTGGAAGGTGTTTTGCTTCACCCGGGATGCGCTAAATTTGTTAGTTTCTCGTGCCATGTTTTTTTAGTCCAATTCTCTTGTGTTCAATTTTGTAGTGTTCAATCCCTAGAATTAGACGCATGATTTTCAATTGTTTGATTTTTGTGCGTCTGATTCAAACTAGTCCAATTTTGGCATCTGATTTAGACAGGTCCAATTTTGGTGTGTCCAAGTGGTCGATGTCCGAGTGTTCGAGTCCGATTTTGGAGGTGTCCAATCGTCCAAATTGGACAGGGTGAACATTCAATTGGATGAGAAAGGTGTGTTCCAATTTACGGGATTGGATGGGTAGCGTTCAATCGAACAAGTCGAGGAAGTCCAAACATTTGATTGGATAGAATTGGACGTTCGATTGTCTGATTCAGGGAATCAAACCTTGTGAACCGTGTTTAATTTCGGCTCACAAACAAGGAATATGAAAAATCGACTCATGGTGATGATTTTGGTTTAACTAACATACAAGGAGCTCTAGAATACAATAATGGATACACAGAAAGGTTGCTATATGCTTGATATGCACAAAAAACTCATGTGGAAATCGATCAATTCGCCTAAAGTTCAAGGTCTCTCTCTCTCTCAAGCTCTCTCTCTCATTGCTGAAGGTGCAAATGAGCTTTTGCCTTGCCCTTTGAGCCTTAAACCCTTGTTTTGCTCAGCCTTGACCTCCTTGATTGCTCCCCTTGTGGTATTAACATATCTAAGCACTCTTTTTTCCCATTTTTCCCTTATTTGTGCCCTGTTTGGACCTGTTTTGCACAACAAAAACCCTAAGTCAATTTGCTTCGATTTCTTGATCCTATCCTACTCTAAATACAACAAAAATAAAAATCCAAATACTAAAATAATTTATCCTACTTTTCTACTCATCAAAAACCCAAAATAGTTACTTTTTTTGAAGATTAAAAGCCCCAAATCTCCTACCTGCATCAAGCACTAGTTCGGGGATGAAACCCTACTTCGACGATCGATTTGAGGCACGCAAGTGCTCAAGCTTGAATCCGTTGGTTCCGAAAATGGAACCAAAATGTAGTGGGAGCTCAAACTTATCCATCAAGACCCATGGACCGCTTATTGCTTCAAGCATTTCAAGTGAGTACAAATGGCTATCTCTCACCTAGCTGATGCACCTTCAATCCTATGAGGGTATAGTGAGCTTACCTTGATACCCAAATGAGTAGCATCCTCCCAAAAGCACACCAGTAGATCCATGATTCAAGATGTGAGCTCAAGCAACCTCAAGCCTCCACCTCCAAGCTCCATCCTCCACAGCCATGTGCAAGAGAAGAGAAGAGAAGAAGAAGAGAGGAGATGATGGAGAGCTTTTTCTCCAAGATCCCTCACTCTTACACACACACTCTCTCAAGCACACACAAGCAAGCACAAAGGAGAGAAGAAGAGACCACTTTTTTCACACACCAAAGAATGAGCTTCTCATTCACTTTTTAGGTTTATATACAAGCCCTAAACCCCTTGGGCACCCATCCCCTTTTTTATATGATTGGGCAACTTGCCAAGGTCTTCTTTTCCTATTCCTGTCTAGTTGCCTTATCCCTTCACAAATGTTCATTTAAAATTTATATCTTTCATAGAAGGGAGCTTGGCACTCTTATACAATAAATTACATTGCACTCTGTGCTTTCCTTGCTAGAGCCTTCGGAGCACCTTTTTAGAATATTTAGAACTCTCCTTGCTAGAATCTTTGGTGTTCTCCTTCATTCCTTGAGAGTACCTTGCTAGAATCTTCGATGCTCTCTCATGTTTTTTTTAGCTTTCCTTCTCCTCCACTTTTCTTGCCTGGGTAGAATGAGCTTCTCCATTCACTTTTTGACTTGGGCTTTCTTGGCCTTCCTCTACTTCTTTTTGACTACATGGTCGGTGTTCGTGACATGTCTTGTAACAAGCAAGGTTATCACATTACTGAGTGGCAAGACATATATTTCACATGGGATATTAAGATCTATTGCCACCATCATCATCAAGTTTTGTCTTGAATTCCCATTGAGTTTAGTGAGGAAGGAGGGATTGTACTTGTTTTACATCCCCTCTCTAGGTTAGACTTTGATTATCATAACTATGAGTAGCTTGATCGTTATGGCATATTATATCAATGAAACCTTGGTTTGTACATTATATTTTGCTGGTGCTTCTCAAGGACCTGCTAAATATATGAGTATAGGGGTTATCATTAAAGATCCCCCTCATCGATTAGAGTTGAAAATGTGAGTGTATTTAGGTACTACTTTTACTAATAATATGGTGGAATACAAGATCTTGCTTATGGGGCTAAATCTGGCTAGATGTGGCAATATTCACTGATTATTGGTGAAGGGCAACTCGTAGTTGGTGATGAACTAGTTGAATGGGACCTACAATGTAAGAGATCCAATTCTGTAGATGTATCATTGTGCAACTTTGGATACATTTGAGATCTTTGAGGTAGTGACTTGTTAGTTGATTCCATGTTAGTGGAATCGCTTTGTAGACTCCATGGCTAGTTATACCTTTGTTGAAGATGTCTTTCTCAACTATAGTCTAGAGGGGCTTTTACGAGTTCTTGCTTATATTAGCCTAGGGCTACTATGGGGACTACTTGTTGCTCATATGCCCTATTTTGGCTATTGATGGTTAGTGTGGGTTATGAGCTAAGTTGGGATCGCTCATCTTCCTATTCTTTCATGAATGCATTGGATCATTCAATGGCATATTCGTTGGACATCGCTTGCCATTTATGTAGGGGGATTAGATAATAATTTAATGCATTTACTGTAAGGTCTGAGCGACCCATCCCTTGATCTAGGTTTTGTGTAGTAGTAGGCTTTATGTGGGGACCAAGGGTTTGTTTTCAATAATAGGTTGCTAAATGATGTGCTTTATGGTTATATTTCATTAGGCTAAGAGGGCCATTTCATTTCCCTTCTTCATGTGGGTGCTTTTAACCTATGGGCTATTAGTTATTGTTGTTTTATAGGAAATTTCATCCATTGTCAAGGAAGGTGTGTTGTGCGTCAACATGGACACTTCTTCAATACCAAGTGTCTCTATCACCTTGTCCCTTGTTGCTTATTGATTTTTGTTTTGTGAGGTAGGGTTTGGGATTAGTTGTGCATGTCTTTCCATGGATCTGAGGTTGAGACTTGGGCTAGGATTTGAGTGTCCTTGCTGAGAGGGATGCCTCACTTGTTAGGTTCTTGCTTGATGGTACTCATAATATGAGTTTGTGTGTCAAGCTTATCAGCTTGATAGTCGATAGGGGGCAACATGTCTTCGGTAGGGTAGCCAGACTAGTAAGAGTGTCTAATGTGATTCTCTGTCATGATAAAACCCCCTAGTGAGTGAGGGGTTGGGCTTTGAGTATGGCCTATGGATTGATATTTATTCCAAGTCCAATCATGTGGCAAAGAAAAGAGAACTGCTAGAAGATACTTGTTGCCTTGTGAGGGTGGTAGGCTCTTGGGTTCGAGTCACCCGATGCCCTTGATAATTAACAATGCTAATTATACTTAAGGACTTGTCATCATACTATAGGAGAGAGCACGGTAACGATAGATTAGGGATTTCCATTGAGCCTTTTTGAACGTCTAAAAAGGGTAAGTTATTGATAGCTTTGTCTAAGATAGGCCATCTACGCTTTGCTACACTCCCCACATAAGGTATGGCTTGCGTCCAAATTTTTAGTTGGGAAATGGAGTAACTTTCAAAAGCTTCCCCAAAGGAGGGCCAACCAAGCTATATTTTTATGAAAATGGGGATTTTCCTTAAGCTTTAAAGTCGATGCAGAGATCCATTAATTTTTAATATAGTAGATAATGATAAATCACCAATCTTCCTTGGGATGAGACCTAACCGTGGGGTTATAAGTAAAAAAAGACAAGGGAAAATGAAAAATTCTAGGTGCCACCTTGCAAGGATATGGTAGAGCCAGGCTCAAGGTTTTGGCAAGTTCTTAGGTCTGATGCCTTGATCTCCTAGAGGCACTACAATACAAATTGGTTGACATGCCATCCCCACCAAAGAAAAGGGAAAAGAAAAAACATGATGTTGGATTGATGAATAAATTTCTAAAAGAAATACTAGTCTTTGTGCTTCATCTTTGTCATTAGCGGGTCCTAGAAGTGGTAAGAAGTCATCCTAGGTCTCTTGCTTATATTGGTGAGCATGATGGGAGGTTGAGTTGTTTTCTAGTAGGTGGCTCTCTGGTTAGGTTGGGTTGTCATGTGGGTCACCTTGTGTTGATAGGGCTAGTTATTGAGTGTCATTTCCTTAGGGAGAACCCTCATCTCTTAGTCCTTACTTTAGCTATAGGATCCATGGCTATGGGATTGAGCATTTATTCTTTTCTATATTATGTTGTTTTATTTTTTGCTTGCTAGATGTGCTTTCACGTCGTGTATTTTTTCTTGGCAAGATTTGTTCATGGATTTGACAAGCTAGGTCACCCTATCCCATGGTTGTCAATGAGGCAGATTTAAAGGCACACTTTTTGAGATTTTTGATAATTTTAGTGAATTCGCAAGGCATTTGTAAGCAGAAATAAATATTTTAGGCTCAAAAGTGATTTGTGATGGTATAAAGCGGTCAAGACATAAGAGGTGCAAGAGACGAAGCATTTTGAAGTTTGAGACGTAGCAAAACAAAAATTCGAGTATAGAAATAATGAAGAAACGTCCATTTGGGCATTAATTTTGTGTTTTTGGGGTGGAATTTGAGGCCATGAGACCTTAAATTGTGGAGGAATACAGTTCACGTAGCTTAGGAGGCCAAAAATTGGTCACGATTTGAAGGGGTGTGGACCAATTTTAATGGGACATAGGCCAAAGGATGAAGGGACACTTAATGTATGCAATTTTTCATGTGAGAATTAGGGGGAGAGAGAAATAGAGAGTAAGAAAAGTGGGCGCTATCATTTTGGGCTTGTGATTATCATCTCGTGTAAAATCTTTATCATCTCTCACTTGTGATGGATGAAATGAAGCCTCCTTGCCGTCTTTTACACGCTTATGTAAATTTTGAGGCTTGACTTGAAGAAATGGAAAGGTTGATTTTATAGTCTTTCTCTCTTCTCCCTCAAAACAATATTTCTCTCTCCTCCATTTTCTCATGCATAATGGCAAATTCTTATGAGAGGAGGGGGATGGGTGAAAGAGAGAAACAAGTGAGAGTTATGTGAAAGAAACGGTTTGTAGCATGTTGCAGGTCTCCTTGGAGGGCTCCTCAAGCGGATTAGTGGCTATGGTAAGCTTTAGGTAGCTTTGGGAACCACTCGGCATCTTATTTGTGTCATGGCATGTAGGTGGTCAATGGGTAAGTGGCCTAGTTTTTATAGCAAATCAAATACAATTGAAAAACTACTTTAAAGGAATAAAAATGATGGTATTAAGATAATTATTAGTACTACTTAACATTGGCTCTTCTAAATGTTCAATTATTAATAAATAAAAGGAATAAAAATTAATGAAAATAAAATAAAAACTATAAATAAAGAAAAAAAGCAATAAATAAAAAGACACTAAGAATAGTTTAGTAAACTTGGAAATGTAAAAATATTATACTTTTCTTTTCAAAATTTTAGGAAAGTAAGAATTTTAAACATGAAACATGTGTATCGATAGCACGGGGTTGGCTCTGATGCCATGCATAGTGGTCTAAATGAACGAACATGTTAAATTTTGATGAAGAATGCTGAGCATATTGTTTTCTTATTTGTATATCATATCTAGGGTGATTAAGTGTAAAATATGTACCCAAAAGTAGCACATCTGAGGAACACTCGATGCTTTTGGAGTGTGTGTAACATCAATACAATACGTAATTGAAAGTCATAAAATGATATAAAGGCTTGTTTTTTGCACCCACTTTTTTTTTTTCTCACATTAAGAATTCTTGTGCACTCTCATGAACACTATGCATTGAAGCATTTTTATGCAAATATCGTTGCATAGCAATTGGCTCATATATTGACTGAGTGGGTGACGAGATCCATCCGATTAGTGTCAATGGTTTAAAGGGGTTTGTAGTAAGGATGAGTGCAGACTAAGTGTTACATTTGTGCTAAAAGACGAGGATTGGCAGGTCAAATCCCTAACTGGATAAGCTGCTTATATCTAGAAGTAGTGGCAATCAGTTGAAAAGGTGCCTTTCTAATGTTTGTGTGCTGTACTATACACCTTATGTTTGGTACTTCTACTTGGAGTTTGGAGCAAGTAGTTAGGAGATTGAAGTACAACAAAACATGTCAAGGTTTAGATAGAGATCTCCTAGTCTATTGCTAGTTGTTCATGGCCATATTAGGGCTGTGGGTGTTGGTCTTGTGATCCGTCAATGAACTTCAGAGTGTGAGAGCCATTTTTTAAGTCTACTTTAGGTCTTGACAATTTCAATACAAGCTACTTGTAGAGATAAGACTTTTCTTTGTAAAACAAGTCTTACTTGGTTGCATAATGTTTCACAAATTGCCCTGAAGAGGAGGAACTTCACAATAAGGAATTGTGTGAATGTTTTCTTTTTTTGTAATGGGCCAATGCATGGTGGCGGTTGGAGAAAATTGGAGCATGTAATTAAAGTTGAGAGTGCAGTAGGATGGTGCATGTTCACGTCTACTAGACTATATTATATTCGTGCTTATATTGCTATGCTTTTTTCCATGCCATTAGTTTAGTGTTTAGTCATATTGGTTGTTAATTGTAGAACTTTTGTTCAATGCCCTATTGAAAAGTTTGCATCCATTAGACATGGAGGACTAGGGTACATTGATGTGGGGCAAGAGTATAGCTCTCAAGTGATGGAGATCATGCAAGGAAGAGACAAGAAACACACATCTATTTTGAGAGAGAGAGAGAGAGAGAGAGAGAGAGAGAGAGAGAGAGAGAGAGAGAGAGAGAGAGAGAGAGAGAGAGAGAGAGAGAGAGAGAGAGAGAGAGAGAGAGAGAGAGAGAGAGAGAGAGAGAGAGAGAGAGAGAGAGAGAGAGAGAGAGAGAGAGAGAGAGAGAGAGAGTGTGTGTGTGTGTGTGTGCATGCATGAGTGTGTGTGGAGCAAGTATGAAGGAATGCAACTCCATGTGCAAGGACGGGACAAGAGCTAGAGGGGTGATCCTAAGTGTGAGGATCACATGAGAAGGGGAGGTCTATCACGCACACACGCACACACACACACACACACACACACACAAAACATGTGATGAACAATTAAATTATTAGGCCTTATGAATGAGCTATAGTGTAGTTATTATTCCCAAGCTTAACTTTATTTTTCCATATTTTATTCCATCAAAGTATTGGACTTTAAAAAAACAAGAAATGTGTATTCTACTAGTTATATTATGCCTTAGTTAGTTACTCTCACCTCCCACATGCACATGCACACATACACATATATCTATACATATGTACACACGCACACACACACACACATACATACATACATACATACATACATACATACATACATACATACATACATACATACATACATACATACATACATACATACATACATACATACATACATACATACATACATACATACATACATACATACATACATACATACATACATACATACATACATACATGTGTGTGTGTATGTGTATGTGCACGTGTGCATGTGTGTATATGTATCTATGTATGTATTGCTCAATGCTTGCCTTGTAAGGTGCCACCAATGATCTATGGTGCTCAAAGTTGTAAGGTCTCCATTGTTGTGAGAATAAGCCATAAGTGGTTGGGACATTCATTGGGTCCCAACTTGTATGTTCAAATAAGGTCTATGCAATCAAATGGCAAAAATGTGATGTTGGTGTATCGCGCCTTTGGGTTGGATAGAATAATTAGACTAGTAGTAGATCGAGGCACATTGCACTCGGTTGCAAGATGTGGGACATTCTAAAACCCCTATTTTGAGGTCTAAGGGCTGCAAAAGTGGTGCTTACTCATCATTAGAGGGTGTCACAAGGCTAATAGCCCCTTAATAGGGGTCCAAGGGTAGCACCCTTAGCTCAAAAATAAAGAAAATATTCAAGGAATATTCCTTAGCCAACTATAAACGGTTCATAATATGGTAGGTTTGGACAAGCAAACTTGACTACCTTCCCAAGTTATAAAAGAAAGACCCCTCTAGAGCCATCATTATCAACCTTTCAATCAATCAAAGTTATTCTAGCTAGCCTTAACCTTTTCATTGATATGTGTCTAGATCAACATCTAAGCTTCACAATGGCAGCATATGGGTGGATAAAGCTGTTAACCCCAACACGAAGAAAGCAAAAGAAAGTGGAAAAGACGCAAAGAAAGTGGAAAAGACGCAGGGCAAAGGCGGAAAAAAGGTAGCCCGACTGAAGAAAGAAAAGGAGAAAAGACCAAAAGCGCAAGGGCAACCTTAAAAGTCCAAGGCAAATACAAAAGGGGAAAGGCGCATTTTTAAATAAAAAGGCGCACCCTAAAATCTTGTAAAATAGCGTTGGGCTCTCACCCGTGCAATTTGTAAATGTAGAGGGGCGGTGAAAAGGAAGCTAGGAAGATAAAAGGACAATGGAAAACAGGGCCTAGGCTGGCCATGTAAAAAGGGGAAAAGGGAATGACCGCCCAAAAGGGATTTAGGGTTTTGTATATAAAGTTGAAAAGTGAATGAGGAGCTCATTCTTTGATGTGTGGCAAAACTAGTCTTCTTCTTCCTCTCTTCTTCTCCCCTTCTTGCTTGGGTGTGCTCTTGAGAGAGGGAGTGTGAGAGTGTGAGGGAGTGAGCGTGTGTGAGAGTGAGGGATGAAGAGGGTGAAGCTCTTCACCATCTCCTCTCCTCTTCTTCTCTTCTCTTCTCTTCTCTTCTCTTGTGCGTGCGGCTATGGAGGATGGAGCTTGGAGATGGAGGAGGCTTGAGGATGCTTGAGCTAGCATCTAGGATCGTGGAGCTACCGGAGTGCAAGAGAGAGGAGGGTACTTGATCGAGCATCAAGGTAAGCTCACTGCATTCGTAGGATCGACGGCGCGTCGGCTAGGTGAGAGATAGCCATTAGAGCTCGCTTGGAACGCTTGAATCAATAAGCGGTCCATGGGTCTTGGCGGTTGAGCGAAAGCTCCCACATTTTGGTTCCGTTGCTGGGACTAACGGATTCAAGCTTGAGCACTTGCGCACCTCATATCGAGCATCGAAGTAGGGTATTCATCCCTGAACCGGAGCTTGAGATAGGTAGGAAGTTGGGTGTTTTCGATCTTCAGAACATGTAAGTATTTTGGGATATTCTGGTTGTTGATGATTGGAAAACATGGAGAAACTAGTTCAGTGTTTTGCTTTCGATTTATGTTGTGTTTAGGATAGATTAACAGTAGGAAATCACACACGAAGAGGCAGAGGGCTGCTGCTGCGAAACAGGGGAAAAATCGCAGGAAACAAGGGGGAAAATGGAGTAAATGCGAAGGTAACTGCGTAGGAAATGCCAGGAAAGGCATCTGTAGTGTTCAGGGAAGAACCAGCAAGGTATAAACTCTGGGAAGGCAAGAGAACCCCCATTTCCAACCAACGGAGAGAGAGAGAGAGAGAGAGAGTGAGAGAGAGAGCAAGCTTGGCAACCGTCCGATCGACTAGGGCATGGAGGACATTGCGTTCGGCGATTCCTAGGTAACCGATCTCCCCCTCACCACTCCAACTCCATTGCTAGTGAATCTCGTGGTCAATAGGAATAAACATTTGGAGATAGTTGGGCAAATCCGTGTGCGCAAGCTCATCGGACCTGCGGACTCGGACGCCCTGACCTAGTGTCCAATTCCTAGAATCGGACACTCGGACAACCGTCCGATCGGAACAACCTGTCCGACTACTAGGATCGGACCAACCCGTCCGATTCTGAGAATCGGACGCTTGGACCACTGGGACACTCAGACTCGGAACAACCCGTCCGACTCGGACGCTTTGACTCGGACCCACCCTGTCCGATCGGACAAATTAATACACGTCACCAATCAGACCACCTGCCTGGTCCGATTCCCAGAATCGGACCCACCCATAGTCGGACCACTAGGATCGGACACTCGGACCAGTCTGCCCGATTCTAGAAATCGGACTACCCTGTCCGATCGGACCATTCGGACGAATCGGACCACCCAAAATCGGACCAGCCTAGAATCGGACCCCCTTTGGCCAATTCTTCGAACATCGTCCGATTTTTGAGAATCGGACACGCGGATCTTAAGACTGCCACTCAGCCGTGATACACCTGGTCCGATTCCCAAAATCGGACCACTCGTAAATTGGACGTCCGATTCCTAGAGTCAAACCAAAACAAAACCTGACCCATCCAGGGACACACTGGGGCACTCCCCCAGCGACCCACCCCTATGTGAACAACAGGAAGCAGCACAGGACCCTAGAACCCGTAGAACGGCCAGAACTAGAGTAGCAAACCTATCAGGCCCGAAACGAGCGAGAGTGAGTGAGATGCTGGGGAATTGCTCACAGCACTCAGGTTGAATTTCCGCACTTGAAGTACACTTAGGAAAGCTGAAAGCCTGATTGAGTACAAGTGCACGAGGAACAACACACTCACGAGTGACCATAAGTTGAGCACTGCATTCAAAAATTAAAGGAAATCACTCAGATAAATCGCCCAAAAAACCCACCAATAGGAGAAGACACAAGGTATAGGCAAATGCGCGGAGCGCAGGGTAGGATCAAGCAAGGAGCGTCAACGACAAGGATCTGACTCACGACCGGGCGCAAGAATTCAACCATGACAGAGGGAGGCTCAGACCATCGGTTTACAGGGGAGCTCGATGTTAGCGCATTCCCAGACGCCATACAATAGATGGTGAGCAGTTACGATGCGCATGCCCGGTACGAGCACCGTGGCAGGACGGCAATCATTGTGGACCTAGAGGAGGAGAGAAGGCTAGCCCGCAAGGCATTGCAGGGCATAGCCGAGTATAATAGGGACCAACAAGCCAGGAGCCTAAGGCAAAGCATGGAGCTGCATGAGGTGCAACGAGTGCTGAACTTGGCTGGCTGGAATTGGACAGACCAGGAAAGAGCACTAGAGGAAGACTTGACGCTGGGCGAGCTCCTCATGAAACGGTTGCTCGATAACACCGCGGTAGAACAGAATGCCACTGCGCTAGCAACCTTGCTACTTGCAGGGCTGGGGGAAAACCAGGGCTCAAAGAGCCAAGCCAAAATACCTATTGTCGCCAAGCAACTCGACAAGTACCTGCCACCGGACGACCCGTACAGCTTTGTCGAGAAGTTTGAGCAAGTCTGCGAAGCCAATGGCCTCAACGACCAGGCTCAACGTTTGTAAGCATTCGGACTTTGCTTAAGTGATAAGGGTAGGACGTGGTATACAAGCCTAGACGCCATAGAACGAGCCAACTTCAATAACCTCAAGGACCTTTTTGTCAAGAGGTTTGCCGAACCCGGATACTCTGACAACCTGCTAGTACGCCTGATGAACGTCAAGCAGAAGGAGAAGGAGGGCATCCGCGACTATGTGACCCACGTGAGAAGCCTCCTTAAAAGAATCCCCTTAGGCGAGAGACAGGGCAATGTCGACCGTATTCATTAGTGGGATTCGAGATGAGGAATTGTACAAGGCACTTGCACGCAACTCAAGCTTGAAACGAGACGTGGTGGCTAGGGTTTTTGAGGAAGCCATTAGGGTCGATGACCAGCTGAAAGAGCGGAGCTCCAGGAGCTCAAACCTAGAAGAAACCAACCCACGGAGTTTAGAGCGAACGTCAACCTCTAGCGAGCGATCAAACCCATCATCCCAAGATAAGGGAAAGGCCACCAAGACGGACACGGCTTGGCCGAGGTCAAGACGGAATTGGCCAAAATACAAGACATGTTGAGGGGACCGACGCGTCTGCACGTCCAGTGCGTGTACTGTGGAGGAAACCACCTGCCAACAAAGTGTCAGGACCCTAGGTCAAGAGCCTGCGCTAACTGCGGTAGGTTCTGCCACGATACCGCACACTGTAGACTACCACGAAGACTACCATATGCGCAACCCTACAGCCAGCTTTATTCGGCTAACAGGCCATAGCCATTCTTTGGAAGGGGAGCCCCGCTAGCCCTACCGGCGCCTAACGATATGAAACCAACGGTCCCTAGGCTGGACATAAATCCTACCGGCATTCCTAGACCGCCTGGTCCCTATGTGACCCACCCACCGAGCAATGCTCCCGTACACTACATAGAGGAGCCTAGTGATGAAGAGACCTACATATACCCTTACATCTCGCATGACGACGAGGGCAATGCGGTCCTCATGGATTACCGACATGTGCCGGTGATGGCATTAGGACGAGGACGGGGTAGAGGCCTAGAAGGGCAGCCACAGGATCCGGACTTGTGGACATCCCGGTCACGTCTCATCGCGCAGCCCCGAAAGAGAGCAGCAAAACAGGGACAAAGCTGACCAAAGGTGCGCAGAGTGCGGAATCACCCATCTTTTCATAGACTGCCCAAAATAGAAGTCGCCTTCCTATTCAGCTAATTTTCCGTCCGTCCCGCTGGGGCTGTTTGGTGTTGAAAACCCCGATGGGGAGGCCACACCTATTCCCTTGCGAGTTATGACCCGAGCACAAACGAAGCAGGCCGACATCTCTCTGCCAGGACCTAGCAATCTTGACGCGACCTCAGTAGGAAGGAAAAGCCGTAGGTGGAAAAAGAAGAGATCAAAGGCTAAGGTCACACTAAAAACTGATAGTGTTACGACCTTACCCCAAGGGAAGAAAGTCTCAGACGCGGAGGCAGAGACTTCAGCCCCTAAAACAGCCCAAAAGGGAAGCGCTAAGGTAGGGGAATACCCACACCCCAAGCGGCAATTAGAAGCCATAGAAAAGGTGAAGGAATGGGTGAGGGAGGCTCAACAGCACCTCAAGGATGTTGAACCCATTACGGAGGACGAGATTGATGATCTCTCTAGCATAAGCACGCCAATATCACCGCCCCCCTGCCGAGGCTACTATGCCACAAGCAGTGCCATCGAGGCCAAGCCTAGATGCAACAGACCCGCAAATCAGCCGCGGCCATTGGCCCGGACAGTCTGGGCTAAGGGAAGGACGAGTGTTTAGCAATCTCCTGACCACACTAGTAACCACCCTTGTAACGTTTGGCCTGGGAGATCTGCTTAAGCAGCACCCTGCCCTATGGCAGGACTTCAAGCAGTGGGTCGAGAGACCGCAAGAGCAGGCCCCGACAAATCCTCAAGACCAGGATGCGGAAACACACTTGCTAAGTTTGATGCTACACTCCGGGCCTAAATCCTTGCACGTCAACGCTTTCTGGGAGGGCTCGGAGATGCACGCAGTCCTGCCAGTCCTAGCCCTGGGAGACGCAACGAGGAAGGGGATTGTAGACACAGGACCTGGGGTTAGTGTGCTTAGCCACGCAGTGCTACAGACGTGGGGAAACCCGCCTGTCGAAGCTGCTCGGTTTAATGTCACGCTAGCAAATGGTATGCAAGTGAAGCCATTCGGGGTCTTGAAGAATTGGCCAGTGAAGATTGTAGGAGTCTCGTTCTCTGTCGACTTTATAGTCATGAAGGGAGTGGACTATGATATCTTATTGGGTTGACCCTGGATGCGCAATGCTAGAGTTATCGAAGACTGGGGTAACAACCTGATCTTCCTTGGCAACCGAACTAACGCTGTGAGAATAGAGATGGACACTTGGAAGACCTCACCAGTCGACCTAGACGCCATCTCTACTTTGCTCAAGGGAAACACTAAGGACAAGGAACCCTATGGGTCCTTAACTAAGTATATCCCATGCCTAGAGGACAAGTGAGATTGGATGCACATTCTCGCTACACTTGACCTGCCGTTCTCAGACCATGAGGCATACGAGCAGGCCATCAAAACAATTGGCAAGCTAAAAGAAACACTCCCTACACCTGTCTACATGATGGCAGCAAGCTCCATGAAGGGCCTAAGCCTGTCATCTTCCAAGTGCCTACCAACAAGAGGGAACTCCAGGGAATACTGGAGCACTTAACAGACCGACTGGCAGGCAACGCAGCCGCCAATCTCAAGCCTCTCCAGGACCTCTTGGAAGAGTTCGAGTGGAAGTGGACCAGGGTACATGAACTAAACCTCAGGTATAACTGGGCTTTGGTTCCCGACCAACAAGATGAGGCAGAACAAGCCTTGGGAGACGATGAGCAGTCGAGCGATAAAGATTCCTGTGATGAATATGAAGAGTGCCAATCCTTCGATGATGAAAGTGAGGGTGAGATAGATACCATAGAATACGACACCGAAGGGCGAGAAATTGAGCAAATCCGGGCAGATGCTAAGCCGCAGAAAAGACAGGCCCTTAGAGTGGACCAAGGAGTTATGTGTACGAAATGTGATCGTGCTTGGTTGGAACGGATGGGAGCAGTGGACCTTGAGCAAGCCGGCCTAGCCCAACCAGGAACGATAGCACTGCTTAGAACCGAATCACCATTTGAACTGCGGCCACCGGGGGAGACCACCTCCTCTAGTGAAAATGGGGGGTTTAACTCTCAATCGGAAGTTACTTCGGAAAGTGACCCAGAAATCCCTAGGCCACCCATGACCAGATGCACCAAGGAGGACTTACCTGTCCACCTAAGGCGCAGACGGTTGCGGCAGGATGAGACAGAGCATCCCAAGGATGCACGATCAGAGGAACAAAGGAAGCCGCAAGACCTCCCTAAACGTTTCTCTAAATTCAAACGAGGAGACAGGGTAGTGGTTCTGCTAAGTGCCAAACGCCAAGGGCAAACCAGCGAACCAATTGAAGGGCCAGCCAAGGTCAAGGAGGTAAACCTAGCCCTGGAAGGGGAAGTACCCCGACCACTGTTCATTGCCGAGGACTCGACCACGGAAGAAGAGTCCAGTCTTGTCACTCTTTTGTGGGAGTATCGGGACCTATTTGCTTGGTCGTTAGAAGAGCTACGAGGGGTAGATCCGAGTGTTGTGACTCACAACATACCCATGACGACGGATGCAACGCCGGTCAAGCAGCGACCATACCCCATGAATCCAAAGCACGCTCATGCTATCAAGGAGGAAATCGACAAGCTGATGAGAGCTGGATTCATTTACGAAATTGAGCACACAGACTGGGTGTCACCCATAGTCATTGTGATGAAGAAAAATGGCAAGATTCGAGTGTGCATCAATTACAAGAAGGTGAACGCCACTATAAAGAGAGACAACTACCCATTACCATACACCGAGCACATGCTTGAGAGAGTGGCAGGTAAGGAAGCCTACAGTTTCCTGGATGGCTTCTTGGGGTACAATCAGGTGCAAGTGCATCCAGCAGACAGCCACCTTCACCACTGAGTGGGGCGTCTTTGCGTACGTAGTCATGCCCTTTCGGGCTAACCAATGCCCCCGCCACTTTTCAACGCCTCATGTGCACCATATTCAAGGACATGCTTCGCAAGGAGTTAGAGGTCTTTGTCGATGATCTGTGTGTCCATTCAACCTGGATCGAACATCTAGACAAACTCCGCACGGTCTTTGAACGGTGTCGCTTGTACCGTCTCTCCCTGAACCCCCTGAAATGTCAGTTTTGGGTGAAGCACGGATGCATCTTGGGACACGTGGTGTCCAAGAATGGCATTGCCATGGACTTCTCGAAGGTCAAAGTTATCATTGATCTTCCACCCCCAGGTAATTACAGGGGAGTTCAATGCTTCTTAGGTCACACAGGATACTATCGACGGTTTGTACTGAACTACCGCTGATCGCTAGGCCATTGTACAAACTGCTAATTGTCTTCGAGTGGACTGAAGCATGCCAACGGGCGTACAAAGAATTGAAAAAAGCCCTAACAACGACACCTATTCTACGAGCCCCAGACTGGACCATTACTTTCCACGTACACATTGACGCCTCTAAATTTTCCGTGGGGGCACTGTTGTGCCAACCTGGTGAGCATAACCTAGATTACCCAGTGAGTTTTGCTAGCAGGAAACTCACTGAGACAGAGATGAATTATTCGACAACGGAAAGGGAGGGATTAGCCATGGTGTTCGCCGTGAAGAAGTTTCGGCATTACCTACTGGCCACCCCCTTCACCTTCTTCGTAGACCATCAAGCCATGCTCTATTTAGTGAACAAACCTTGTGCTACAGGACGTATAGCTCGATGGCTTCTCCTGCTCCTAGAGTTCGACTTCTCAGTGGTGGTGCGGAAGGGAAAACAACATTACATGGATGATCATCTGTCCCGTATACCCACAGGAGAAGCCGCTGGACAAGGCATCATGAATGAGTTACCGTGGACAGCCACTTATTCCATATGTCCAGAGAGGGAGACCTATTCAGGGCCGATCTGACACCATACTGGGTAGACGACATAGTCCAAGTGCTCGAGCATGGGCTACCCGAACGACCAATAGAACAGGCACGGCTTAGGCGCTTAATCCTAAAAATCCAGCCCTACTAGCTGATTGCAGGCGAGCTCTATAGGCTGGGGCAAGATGGATTGTTACGTAGATGCATATGTGAGCATGAGATGCACGATGTGCTCTCAGAGGTGCACAACGGTATTGCAGGAGGACACTTTAGTGGGGACACTACAGCACGGAAGGTACTGCAGTCCCAGCTATGGTGGCCCACACTCTTCCGCGATGCCACACAATTCGTCAAGCATTGTGACTGCCAACGAACAAAAGACTTGGTTCATAAAGATTAGATGGAGTTAACCCCAGTTATTGCTCGCCAACCCCTCGAAAAATGGGGGATTGACTTCATAGGACCCATCAGCCTTGCGGCACAATACTCACAAGCCAGGTACATTGTGGTAGCCACAGATTACCTCACCAAATGGGCAGAGGCGAGAGCCACGTAGAGAAACAACGCTAGGACGACTACCAAGTTCTTATGGGAGCAAGTAATCTCGTGTTTTGGTTGCCCCATTGAACTGGCAGGGAATGCACTTCATCAACGAAGTGATAGCCCATCTCCTATCCACCTTTCTCATCATCCATCGCAAATCCTCACCATACTACCCTCAGGCTAATGGCCAGGCTGAATCAACCAACAAAATTCTCATCAATGTCCTGACTACAGCCTCACGAAGTGACTGGGATAACAAGTTGATGGCAGCCTTGTGGGCCTACCGAACAGCTTATAAAACGGCCATCGGTCAAACACCTTTTAGGCTAACCTATGGGACCGAAGCCATTCTCCCATTAGAATTCTTTGTCCCTAGCTTGAGGATAGCACTCCAAGAACGATGGGAAGGGAAGGAGGCATGGACGCTATGCTTGGTTGAGTTGGAACGCCTGCTGTCAGAAGTTCGTCTCCTAGCCACCCACGCACTTATCTGCGAGAAAGCTCGATGCAAAAGCTGGTTTGACAAACATGTCAAGCAACAGGAGTTTGAGCAGGGTGACCTAGTGCTCCTCTACTCAGTTAAAGGACATAAGCAAAAGATGAAATTCAGAGGTCTCGAACCCTTTAAGGTCCGGGTAATCAGTCAAACTGGTAATGTCGAGCTGGAAACAGTGGATGGTGAGGGAATGGGCTTCTTCAATGGCAGTCGGGTCAAGAAGTACTACCCACCCACTCATCTATTGCATGAGCCACCAATGGTAGAACCACCCGTCAAAATACGAGTAGCCACAATTACGGAAATCTGCGAGAATGAGGAGGAGCCTGTGGAACCCGCCTACCTTCATGTCACGATCACGGCCAAGCAGACGTGCTCCTTCGACGCCTTGATTGATGAGGGGGCAGATTTTAACGTTTTAACGCACGAGCATTGGACCCAGCTTGGCGCGCCAATACTTCATCCCACAACAGCCAAATTAAGTCCATACGGGGCTCTCAATCCTACCCGATCCTCGGCACATGCTGAGTCGCCGTTTCTATCGAGTCTGAAACTATCCCCATGCTGTTTTACATATTGCCAAGTACCATGGATGCAAGCACAGAGTCATTGCTCGGGTGAACTTTTAAAAAGTAGACCCGCTGCAATGTTGATTATGAGTCGCAATGCATCCACTTAACGATCGGGAACGTGCCTATTGTCACGACTTTCAGCAAGGGCCTCGTAACCCTATCACCGCTCATAGGGCCACCGATAGAAACAGCGGTAGCTAGGACTAAGGAGGGGAGCCATGCATATCTACCACACCTAGATCCCCATAAACCACGGCCCGCCGCACCCAAAGCAAAACCTCAACAGACTCACTTGCAATGGGTACCTAAGAAGCCTCGAGAACTGCCTAGAACTAGAAGCGCATGTCCGTGGAAGACCTACAAATCTAAGCCTAGGAAACTAAGACGCCATCATCGCAAGTGCCGCGTGATTAAACAAATATGGGTCCCTAAAGTCCTCCTGCATGCACAAGGCTACTATGAGGGGAATGCCTCGCTGTGGATCCCTAAAATCCCAACTATCAAACACACTAGTTCTACGTCATCTCAAGTCTAATCAGTCCTTGTTCCCCGATGCCTCAAGACCACGAATCGCAGGGCTCACCCCACTCACCCGACTCCTCTGCATGTCAACCCACGAGTGCCGCACATGCCCATCGGCCCAAACAACGGCCATCACCACAAGTGGCATCATCCAACCAACCCAACCCACCGCTCAGCAGCCTAGCTGATTGCAGCAGCATAGCCCCTAAGATCAAACCCGACCCATCCATCTGCCGGCCAACGCCCAGGTGGCCGATTCAAATGGACCCCCAGCCGCAGCTCTGTACTGTCAGAACCTCCAGCTCCAGCAAACCCCAACCACCCGCCGGCCTTAAGCCCTCCTATGAACGAAAGTCATTTCTAATGCTGGCTGCTGACCTCGCAGAGGACACTGGAGATGATGTGGTGGACTGCATCAAATAGCTCGATGCCACCTTTGTTGCACTGGCCCTCAGCTATGATCGCCTGGACTTGGGACTATTAGTAGAACCCTTTGCAACAGACGTGGGCAATATGCCTTGCTCTTGGGAGACTTTTGAATTCGCCTTTACACAAGCTTCTTGCTCTGCCGCTGAGCTGCTCGCTAGCGAGGTCTCCAAAGAGCAAGCCATTAAGCAACGCCTCATCACATCATTTGACCCACGGACAACGTCTGCCATCACTAGCCAAGAGAGAGCAAGGTTGTCCCACCTGGCGGATACGGGATCACCCTTCTTGAAGTAGTGGTACGCTCTTAGGTTGAAATGGGAAGTCGACGGATGCCGCATAATGACCAACGCCGAACAACACCGAGCCATCAAAACGGCCGATTATGATCCCACCTACGTCGCTCCTACCTCGTATAGAGTGTTAACCACTCTTCGGGGTCGAACTCAGGGCACCCCTATCTCAACCGCCTCTTGACAGAGGAAGAGCTCCACATCGCAAGTCGGGTCGACTCTGGTGATTTGCTCACAGATGTCCTCACGTACATCACACATGTAGGCATTCAACCCTGTGACCTGGACTGCACTGCACACTTGGAATATAACCCCAACTTCTACGATTGGCTCCTACACAAATAGACATGAACGCCTTGGCCCCACAACCTCCAATCCTGGGATGGATTCTTCTTTTCCACAAGGGGGAAGGGGCAGTAAGTAAGGGGATAAACGGAGTTAAAACTAAAAAGTAAACCAAGCGTGAAAAGCTCAAAATTGAAATGCCATATAAAAAGGGGTGATAGAAGTCTGAAAGGAAAAGTTAGGGCTATGGACAATAAAATCTGCTATGTTTGTGGTCGTCCAACAAATTGGTTGCAAAAAAAATACTAAAAAGGGAATTGGCTAAATGTGCAGGTGGCGACCATGGCAAGCCAAGACAAAGCAGGCAAGCTCCCCTTCTCGGAGGAAGAACAAGTGAAGTACGGCCTCACGGTGGAAACGAGGGCGTTCAAGCAGCTGAAGTTCCGCCACATATTCAACCTGGAAGATGTGGTCATCAAGGAACTGGCGGTACGACAAATTATAGAGCAATGCCACTTACAAAGGTACCTGGACGAAGTGGGCCAGAGGATAAACTACACCCTGTGCACCGAGTTCTTGCACACCTTCAACAGAAACAGGGGCACTGCCACGGTGCGGGACAGGGAAGCCACTAGACAAGTGCAGGTCGGAACTGACCCTCGAACTACGGCTTCCAAACAAGGTGGAGAAGAAACCAAAAAGGGACGTCTATGCCATGCTAGGGATGGACAAAGTGAAGGTCCACACCAACGACGGAATTAGCATGGCAAACATCCCCGATCAAGAGATTCAGCTGCAGGCGAAGATGATGCATACCCTGTTCTCGAGCCAGCGGTACAACAGCATCATGTCCAGAATCAATGTACCTCTGCTCGAAAGCATTGCTGCTCAATCGCTGGACGAGGTAAACCTCAATGGGTTCATAAGAAAGACAATTGAGGCTTCGGCAAAGGCCCTGGCAATAGGAGGAAGGGCCGTGGTAGGAGAATCTTCTTCACCCTGATCGACCCGCAAAGCCTCATCCTCCAAGGCCTCCACCATAGGGTTTGGAGGTGCCCTTACCGCGATCATCCATGAAGCGATAGGGCAGGGACAAGCAGGAGAAGACAAACAGGGAGGTGACGAGAAAAGTGGCGAATCGCCGTCGCAGTCCCAGCCTCATGCGGAAGAGCATTTTGATGAAACGGAAACGGACACCGACAAGGAGGGAGAACCCCAGGCTACACCAAAAAGAAAGGCGGAAAAACAGACATACGAAAAAAGAGAGGAGGAGCGAAGGAGGAAAGAGAAGGAAGAGCTCGAATGGGCCCAAAGGGAGTCAGTAAGGGAAGAGGAGGAAAGACAAAAGAGGGCTGAGGAGGAGCTGAGAAGGAGGGAAGAAGAAGATTTGGAGCTGGCAACCCATCGCTCCATCGAGGAATAGCGAAGAAGAGACGAGGAAGGAGCAGGGGGTCCATACCAACCTGAGGCACCCAGTCCTAGCACTGGTGGGTCGAAACTGTGCACCTGCCTCCTGCAGAAGGTAAAGGAAAAGACCCAATCAAGCCAGCCTCCCCTCTCCTCATGCCACCCATGCAAGCCACCCCTATCATGGTGACACCCCCTGCCACCGCCACCCAGGGTCACACCCCAAAAATTGATGAGAGCAACGTGGTCACCTGGCTACAGTTTCTGGTGGAAAGGGAGCTGGCAAGGGAAGCGGTCGGGGCCACCCAGCTCAGGTGCCAAAAGGGCAGCCACGGCCGACCAGGGTCAGAAGTGAAAAGACAAAAATTGAAAGAGGTTGCCACCAATACAACCATGGCCCACCCCCCACCTCCAGCAGGCCACTACGATGAGTACGTGAAGGAGCTGCTCGCACAATTGCAAAGAGCCAGGCAGGAAAGGAGGATAGCCGTGGAGGAGTTGGCAGTGGAACGCGAATCACAAGCCGCCCTCCAGCTGGACAGAGTGAAGCAGATAATAGAATATCAAAAGGAAATCACTGTGCTTAGGGAGGAGGCCAGCACTAAGGAGGCAGAAGAACTAAGAGCCCTGAAGGAACGTGACGCTGCCTGGGAGGGAAGAAGGAAAATCCTGATGGAGCATCTCAACGGGGAGAGGGAAACAAATGCCCACCTTCGGCGCAAGAATGATCAGTTATCTGCAACCAACTTGGAAGCGCAAAGCCAGAACGCAACCTCCCACCCCTCTATTTTGACCCCAACGCCATAGACAGCAACACCATGACTCGCTTCATGATGCGTGCTTCTCTTTGCCATCCTTCTGTGGTGCACTACTCGAAGACATGAACAATAGTAAATTCACCCAGTGCAACCACCCCTTTCTTTCTACCACCACCCTCAAAACCCACCTCCACATCAAAGGCTACTTGTTAAGTCGAAAATTCCTTAACAAGGCCCCCCGCCCCCCACCAACCCTTACCCACTATTCGGATGACGAGGAGTAAAACTCCTGTCATGCTCTTAAACCGTTGCCTCCATGTATACGCCTCCTCATGCTATTGTTAAATTATATTTAAAAAAAAAATGATCACAGCACCGCACCTAGGGGTCCTCAAATTAGGTATGACTATAATTAACCTAAGATAATTACAGGTGGTGATGAATGCGGGGTCGGGGCAAGAGGTGAATTCGCTAAGAAATTTGTCTATAGAGCTATACAAGTCGGGGAGGGTGAAAAGGAGGGCGTTCTATGGGAGGTGGTATTGGCATTATAGATGATGGGGAAATCGAACCTGCCGTGGATGGACGGGTTGAAGTCCAATCCTACCCTTCGAGGATACGGCATAAAAGTGGGGTCGTTTCTCTCTGAAGGGAGGGTGTTGCAAAATGCCATCCACGCTTCCAGGTTGACGTCAAAAATGCGCCTCCTCCAGGTGGGTTGGCAATTATAGCCTTCCACTATTCGAGACACCTGGAGGACTTTATCTTGCCAAAACTCGCAGTCCTTGGCTCCCCAAGAAGTTGGGTGAGCCTCACGCTCTGCTAACCATTTGGTTTTGAGCCTGGCCCCCATGGCAATGACATCCTCCACCAGCTGAATGGGCGGCACCCTATTCAAGGCAGTGGGAAACTCAAAGTGCAAGTCGAAGGGGTCGCGGTTATACTCCTGATGTTCCTAGATAATCATTTTGGCGCGGAATTCCGCAGGGGAGTCTTGGGTGCGCAGTAGGAGAGGGGCAAGCTGTCTCTGGACAGGTCTGGCATTCAGCTTTCTTCTTGCCTTCTCCACCATCTCCTTTCTACGGTTGGTTTGGGCCGCTCTTCGCTCGACAGATGTGTCAGGGGGCTGTACTTCGACTTGCTGTGGTTGAGGGGGTGGTGGGACATATTCCTCCTCCTGAGGTCCCAGATCGAGCTCCGGTTCACCCCCTTCTGCTTGCTCGTCTTCTTGTGTTTCTCTCTGTGAAACCGAGGTCGTCCATCTCCTGTACCGTCAGGCCTACCTGTGCCAGATATCTTCTCTGCTCTTCTAGGCTCTGCGGCGGGCCTCCTAGCTGAAGCGGCATGTGTAGGCCTGCTGTGAGAGGTCTGCGCGCAATGGTTAGTTTCCTTTGCAACTGATCATTGGCTTCATCTCCTTCTGGTCGGGTGGCGTGGAGTAGTGTGTTGAGAAAGGTGTGCTGCTAAGCTATCATGGAGAGCTGGGCTGCTTCTGCCTGATTCTCAGTCAGCACCCTGTCTCCTTCGGCCTTGGCTAGCCGGCGTGCTAAGTCCCGTACTCTCTGCTCGTTATGATCGGACCATTCTTTTGCCCTTCTCTCCATATCTTCCAGGATCTCCCCCTCATGGAGAGTCATTGCCATGAGTTGTTGTTGCTGGGCCTCAAGCTCACGATGCAGGCAGGACTGCTCCTGGTGTTCCTTTGCGATTTGCGCATTGAGATGGTCCAGCTTCACCTGCATCCTGTGCACCTGTTCTGCCCTTAATTGATCCAGCTCTGCAGCCTCCTGTCATACCTAGGGAGATCGCCTTGCCCATGGTATTCCTTCGCACTCATCTCAACGCCCTTCTAACCCACAAGAGGTAAGCAAGGCTTGGAAGACAATGGAAAGCCCATAATAACATCTCCAGCAATCTTCAAAAGTGTACTCCACCTCTTGATTAACACATTTTTCCATCAACTTAGCCCCCTGCTCTCCAAGGAACCACGCCGACAGTCTTCTAACTAAGTAATATCTAAGTATGCACAAGCACTCACATAATGCCTACACTGAAATATATTCACAGTTTGGTCCTCAAGTGCAAGACAATACTCTCAGCTTGCTTAGAGTTTGACCTGTCTCCCAAACTAATCAAATATGTCTTGTGCACAATAGGGAAGACTAGCACTACCCTTAGGGAGAGACCCCCTGAGAGGTTTTCAATTGCAGGTGTTGAAGAACACGACGAAAGTGTCATTCGTTCTTCATCAACGCCCAACTCTGATTGCTCACCCCTCATCATCTGACAAGCTCGAAAAGAATCGTCCTATGCAGAATCCCCAACAAACCAACACGTGTGCTGGCCACCAATGCAAACCCCAGGCGTCCTTGTCACCCATGTCTTCGGTGCCTGCTACCACCTGCTACCTACGACAATGAGTGCCATGGGACTGGCACTCATCTAGGAGGGGGGTAATGTTAACCCCAACACGAAGAAAGCAAAAGAAAGTGGAAAAGACACAAAAGAAAGTGGAAAGACGCAGGGCAAAGGTGGAAAAAAGGTAGCCCGACTGAAGAAAGAAAAGGAGAAAAGGCCAAAAGCGCAAGGGCAACCTTAAAAGTCCAAGGCAAATACAAAAGGGGAAAGTCACATTTTTAAATAAAAAGGCGCACCCTAAAATCTTGTAAAAGAGCGCCGGCCGTGCAATTTGTAAATGTAGAGGGGCAGTGAAAAGGAAGCTAGGAAGATAAAAGGACAATGGAAAACAGGGCCTAGGCTGGCCATGTAAAAAGGGGAACAGGGGATGACCACCCAAAAGGGATTTAGGGTTTTGTATATAAAGTTGAAAAGTGAATGAGGAGCTCATTCTTTGATGTGTGGCAAAACTAGTCTTCTTCTTCCTCTCTTCTTCTCCCCTTCTTGCTTGGGTGTGCTCTTGAGAGAGGGAGTGTGAGAGTGTGAGGGAGTGAGTGTGTGTGAGAGTGAGGGATCAAGAGGGTGAAGCTCTTCACCATCTCCTCTCCTCTTCTTCTCTTCTCTTCTCTTGCGCGCGCGGCTATAGAGGATGGAGCTTGGAGATGGAGGAGGCTTGAGGATGCTTGAGCTAGCATCTAGGATCGTGGAGCTACCGGAGTGCAAGAGAGGAGACGGTACTCGATCGAGCATCAAGGTAAGCTCACTGCATTCGTAGGATCGACGGCGCATCGGCTA